>NC_081145.1:27501888-27614388 GCF_958295425.1 Solea solea
GGGTTCCCCTCCACGCTGCTTGAAGGGAAGTGATGGATTGAGTACAGTGGACATAAATCGCTCTGCAGGGGTAACGTGACAAAAGGAAAATGTCATTCCCTGAAAAACAGTGAAGGTGTGGAGACTTTTACCGACAAGTATGTCCCACGTTGTTTGTCTTAAAATCTGCTGCCGTGAATGCAAAAGGTCAAAGTTAATGACTGTTGACGTTAAACCTCCTCGAAGGCCTTTTGCCTTTACAAAGTCCTTTGCTGCTCAGGGAATTGGGATTATTCATTTGATTGATTAGTCACATGTTTCTCACAAGAGTTTGTTAAAATATTTCTGCTTTTCCTAGCCTTCAAACACTCTTCCTTAAATCCACACACATGCAACTAACGGCGCTTTTCCACTACATAGTCCCAGCCTGGCTCGCCACGGCTTGATTCTACGTGGTTTGGTATGTTTTTCCATGACTATAATACCTCCTCAACGTGGGCGGGGTCATCATAGCACGGCTTGCGTGGAACTGCCGTGACTTTGTTTTTATTCGCAACACAAAAACACAAACTAGTGACTTGGAGCTGTTTTTGGTGAAACTGAATCATTAGAATCAGTTGATTTGAACTGAAATACCACTGAACATTGGGTCGTGATTGGGCTCACGATTGATCGCCGGCTTGCAGCAGTGCTGTTGTTAAATACACCACACTCCTCTGTTAGATATTGACATTTTAGACATTTCCTTTGCTAAATGTTGGAGATTAACGTTAATGTTTTAAGTCTTTTTAACTTTAATCTACAGTTCAGCATTGTTGGCTTTGATTCTTGTGTCGGACGTCGCGCTCACGACTCTTCCAGTGACGACACTCTCTGACCAATCAATCAATGGCCAGCAGTCTGTCGACGTCACATTCTAGTATCGGCTCAGCTGACTATGAACCTCGTCAGAGCAGGTACTAAAAAAAAAACCACCAGGTGCTGTCACGAAAAACTGTGCTGAGTCGAGCCGTGCCAGGACTGTGTCGTGGAAAAGCGCCAATAGAGTACAATGACAACCCAATTTCAAGGCTCTTAATGGATATGGGTCATTGAAAGTGCTTGAATTTTGAGCAGGAAAGAAGGGAATTTGATATTTAGGTAAATGTCTCCCTTGTTTGTTACAACGCCACCTGCTGTTTCATGGCCTGCATTGCTTGATGTACTAGGCCTACGCATGACAAACGTCAAGTCGCGAATGACGACGTGATGCCTGGGAATAGAAAATTCCAAGATCTCTCTCTCACCAAAGACAAATTACAAAGACTGACTTTGACCCAAGATCCCAAGGACAATCACTTTTCCAGATGCAGAGTGAAGTGGACACCATGGACATAGTTGTCCTCCCATCTTGAGCACATTCGCTCCTTGAATTTGAGGGAAATGGTCCTGGAAATTCCCTGAAAAGTCCTTGAATGTGATGTCAACCAAGGTGTGGGAACGATGTATCAGGTCTGAACATCCAAACTGACTTTTTTCTTTCAAACCAGTGGCCTTGAGATGGAAATTTGAATTCAACTACCATCATAGAGAGTCTGTTTTAACAGACACCACTGCTGCCCTTATCTGCGTTTCACCTGCTTCATATGAACTGTCACGCTGGAAGTGTTTAGTAACTACCTGGTACTTCCTACAGCCCGTATCTCAGATTGTATCTGATGTCTCACTGCAAACACCTGCTGAGGACAGGATGGGGGAGATGGTGCTGTAAAAGGTGAATGACTGAGTCCATTGTCTCATCTTTCTTCTTTTTGGGAAAGGAGCTCATCACCGAGTTGTCAAACGGAGATAAATAGCAACACAGCTGGAAATCATAAATCTTTGATCTTTCTCACCCTGAGTCGCTAACATTGCCAGCTCCCTCATGTTCCGCTCTGGTTTGGAGTGTAAGTGACGTTTGACAGCTCCTGAAATCAAGAACTGGTCCATCTACAGCAAGTAAATGTGGTCGAGGGCCAACTTTTTTTAAGCAATTGAATATTTGGGCCAAAACTTGGTGTCTTCATCAGACAAAAGTGCCTTAAACTAACAATAATGTGGACGTCGGATGATGTGAGAGACATACTGTTAATATGTATTGTGCATCTCTAAACATATGATAATAGCTATTTTACGGACATTTACTCCTCAAACCTGGCTGTCTCCATGACAACAGCAGTGTTAGTTTAAATTAACGGTCAATGCTAACAACAGAATCTATTTTCTCCAGAATAAAAGCTCTGGATAAGCAAATCATTTAAGATCAGATTTGTTAAATCGTCTGCCGGGGCCAGATACTGATGCTGGGCGGGCCAGTTTTGGACCACCGGCCACCAATTGCTGACCACTGATCTATAGATAAAATAAAGTTTGTAGTTGCTTTCTTTTCTAGCTGGGGATTTCAGTGTCTGTATAGTAGGGCTGCAGTGGTTGATTGATTATAAATTGTTTAAATTATCATTATTTTTGAATTATTGTGGTTAATAATTACAACTGTTTTTTCAGCTTCCTAAATGTGAACATTTATTCACATTTCCAGGTTTGGGAAACACTGACTAACATTTTTCAACATTTTATGGCATTTTATGGAGCAAAGTAATCGATTAATATAAGAAATAATCTTTACTTGAAGCCCTAATATTTAGGAAATAATGTCTCAACTACAATAAATAAGTTTTGGATATCAAGATAGTATGTGGTGCTTGTATAAAATTAAAGCTAAAATAACTTTATAATGTTAAACTAATGTAATTTCTACCAGAAAATGACACCATCCATGTGTCTATAGTCATCTTTAGTCCTTGCAGTAATGATTATTCTTTAGGTAATATTTACTAATTCATTTTCTCATTTAAATATTTGGTGATTTCATAATTGTTCTCATTTTCACAGGGTCAGTTCAGTTTCATTGCATGTTTTGCTAACAAAGGGAAATGAACACAGCACACACTGTAATCATACGACATATCTCACTGTTATTCAATAACAAAACACACACAAAGGTTGTAGACTAAACTAGACGATGTCTCACAAGAGCAGTGTGTACATGTTTTATATCGTCAACAATTATTATGACGATTATGACAGAAACAGCTGCAGTCAGACTCATGGAGGCATGGACTCGTTCACAGTGTCTGGTGTTTATGTGCAGGTATCTCTCTCTCGCTCTCCCTCTCTCCCCCTCTCTCTCTCTCTCTCTCTGGTCTCAGGTTCACTGAAGCATCTCTGTGTGTCAACAACTTCGTTAGAACTGGACGAGAAACTGAGAAGCTGAGTCACTGCTGCGGCTCGTTACAGCTTCCTGTGTATCTCTGTCCTTACAGAGGGATTGAATTTAAATTATGCATGGTGTGTGTGAGTGTGTGTGTGTGTCTGTGTGTGTGTGTGAGTGTGTGTGTGTGTGCACTCACTCAGCCTCGAAGAAACAGAAGCCACCTGAGCCTCACCTGACTGATGTTACCTTGCTAACACTTTCCCATTATTGTACCAGGCAGACAATACACTTAACATGACTGTGTGGTGTGCCCACACACACACACACACACACACACACACACACACACACACACACACACACACACCAACATCTAAAACATGCAGGGCAGTGTTCCCTGGGGACTGCTGTAGATTAAAGTTAAAAAGACTTAAAAATCCTGCAAACAATAACGTTAATCTCCAACATTTAACAAAGCAAATGTGTAAAATGTCTACATTTAACAGAGGAGTCTGGAGTATTTAGAGACCGCTCAATCGTGAGCGGAAATCACAACCCAACGTTCAGTGGTATTTCAGTTCAGCGACTGTGTCAGAGGTCAGAGTCTGTGCTCCGGTCATGCAGGAACTACTGAACCATTTCACAGAACAATCAGCTGATTCTAACGATTCACCGTTACACAACTGCTTTGCTTTGGCCGTCACTGGTTTGTGACAACTCCACAAACCACGTTGAGGGCGGAGCTAGAGTGATGGAAAATGACCCAGACAACATAGATTCCCTGCTCTGCTCGTTCTGTGAACTCCTCAACGCGGGTGATTGCGTTAGCGACGCGTTGAAATTCACCTCTGATTTATATGAAATTTGCTGCTCAGGTTTTTCCTCCTCCCTCCAGTTGCTTGGATTAAAATGTCAGACAGAAGTGTGTCTGTGAGCTGATGGCCTGCAGTTTGACTGTCATTGTGTGTGTGTTGACGCCAGTGTGTGTGTGTGTGTGTGTGTGTGATTAGTTTGAGCAGGTTAGCTACGGTGGCTTTAGCCGCATGTGAGCGGAGACAGACTCAAACCTGACGGGAAACAGCTCATTCACTGTGGTCAGCCCTCTCTGTCTGACCCCTCCTTCACCACCACCAGTGTATGGAGGAAATTCAATGGATGGATTGACACTATGGTAATTTGCTCCTTGATACCACAACCCAACAACAGCCCCCTGCACAACACAAGCATATGGCCAAGTCTGTCATTGCAGCTTAGCAGCACAAGTCTATGGAGGAAACGAGTGAGGGAGGGAGGGAGGGCCCAACGCCATTCACTCCACAGCCTGAATAATGAACCCCCAACAATCACTTTAATCCAAAAGAGAAGTCTAAAGTGTATGAAACATAACAGGCAGAAACCAGGGGAAGAAAAATAACACTGGGCCACCCACACCGAGCTTTCAGGACATTTTCTTCTGCTCTGGAGGGAGGGAACAGTGACATTGTTTATGGTTTGTTCAGGTACCAGTTTAACTAGCAGTCAACCAACGGTCAGAATGTTGCATTATGACTCATTTAGAGTCTTATTATGTTGTGTATAAAGTGTGTTTCGGGGGTTAATCTGGCTTAAGGTGACTTGGTGATTCAAGTTTCACCTGTAGCAGGAAACACATTCATGACTCACACAAAAATTAAATCCGGTTCAAGAAAAGAAAGACGTTACTTTGTCATTGCCAAAGTCGTCAATATATGCTTTTGAGTATTGTTGTTAATGCACAACATGATAAATGTAAATCACAAGGCTCGCTCTTCAAAATGAATCACTAGGACTGTATATTGGCAGCATTTTCAAGTGCCAAACACTAACCCTTAACCTTCTGCTTAACCTTAAACCAGGTCTGAACCCATCAACAGCTATTTAAGGTGTGACAGATTGTAAGGACCAGTCAAACTGTCCTCACTTCCTGTGGTTTATTTGTTTTTTTTGGTCCTCACAAACATGTGTGTACAAGTACACACACATCATGTGAGTGTGAGGACACATCATGGACACAATGCATTACCCTAACCTTAACCATCACAACGAACGGCGTCACAACGTTTTCCATTACTGTAGTACCTCCTCATTGTGGGCGGAGTCATCATACGTTTTCTACGTGACACACACACACACACACACACACACACACACACACACACACAAACAAACAAACAAACAAACAAACAAACAAACAAACAAACACAGACAGACAGACAGACTAGTGGCTTGTCGAGCAGTTGTTTTGGGTGTAACTGAATCATTAGAATCAGTGTTTTGTTCACAGACGCGTTCAGTACTTGGTGCATGACAGTGACGTCACTCTTTCCTCTCCTCGGTTGTCTCTGCAGAGCTTTCTGAAGGACAAAACCTCGTCAGAATCTCGGCCCGCGGTCCAACCGCTCACAGTCGTCTCACTTCACTAGAATAATCCGCGTTGCTTCTGCTTTCCCACACTCACTCACGCCAAGAATCTCAACCATGAATCAATGCAACTGTCCAACATGATGATGAATGATTGTTCGGGGACAGGATCTGTCCCCCGCGTTGCGCTTCCTCTCCAGAGCTGTTCATTTATTATCTGTCGCCCCCCCCTCCCTGTGGTTTCTCTTTCAGGGAATTGTCGTCCAGACACCAGATCAGTCTCCCGTTCAGGAACGTCAGGGAGTCCAAGCTGATCTGACGGAAATCTGAAGTCAAAGATAACAAAGAACAAACTCATAAATGAATGATGTTTTCCAGACGATTCAGGTCTTACAACCTCCTCCTAGAACACATCCGGTGGACATCTACCACAGCTTCATGGAGAAGTTCATGGTGACCTCACATGGAGATAAGATTTGTAGACTTTGCTTGTATTTGACTGTTGACACCATCAGAATTTTCGATCTGTTTTTCCGTATCGCGTTCATTCAGGTCATAATTTTGTAGACCTGGGGATTAAAACTGCAGGTAATCTGATAATATGAAGCTGTAAAATCCAGGGTTTCTTTTGTAAGAGTGTGTGGGGTTTATTTTTTTCCTCTTGACCCCATAAATACTCTGTTTTTAAATGACACTCAAATCTAATAAATTATAGATTTTTCACTTTCTTTTTTTGTTTGGATGCAGACGTTTTATTTATTTATTCAGGAGCAGGTTTTGTCCTGCACTGACAGTCTCTGCTGCTTCACATCGTGTCTGTGCTTAATATTGAAGCACTTGGACCTGAAGGTTGATTAAACAGATCAGTGTCAGATTTAACAGTTTAATGAGTAAAAGTGGCCATTGTTTCCGTCCGAACTAGGGCTGCAGCGATTATCCGATTTATCAATTGTTAATCTGTGACTAAATTAATCGACACCTATTTTGATAATCGATTCATTGGTTTTGGAGGTTGTTTTTTTAGGAGCTTTCTGATTTTTCCAGCTTCTTAAACGTGCAAACTAACAACACTACTATTCGTTTATTACGTGGAAATCCAGATGTTCCAAATTCAGGAGTCGGGAGAAGAAAAACGTTGACTCTACAGAACATGGTAAGACTTTTTGTTTTACTTCACGAACCATGAGTGTGGTTCTTCCCTCATCTCTCGCTCTCTCTCCCTCTTCAGAGTGAGGTAGTTCAGTAGTGACCTATTAAAAGTGGAGGAATGTCCTCGGTGGAGTCTCTGACCTTGTCCACTGACGGTTTGGTTTGACCTGCTGGTTCAGGATCAAAGACAAACTGCTCGACCTGGTCAGAGATGTTGGGGGGGTGGGGGGGGCGGGGTCACATACCTCTCTGCTCATGTAGCCTTCAGTGATCGCTGTGTGAGAAACATTAACTTTCTGCTTGCACGTTTTTAAAATCGTTTTTTCTCCCAACTGGATTTACAGGAAACAGAAACAAAAAATCTGGAGTGCAGTCAAATATTAACAATTCCTGTGAAGTTCCCTGAAATGTGGTTATTCTGCTGTGGTAACACTTTACAATAATGGTACATTGATTGATTGATTGACCAGTTAGTAAATGCTGTAATAAACTGCTGATTCATGTTTTAACCACACATTTAATTATGTTATTCAGGTTTAGAGCGTGTGTGTAGGATGTAATGTGTGCTGCTCTCTGGAAAGAGAGAGAGGAAAGAAAGTATTCATTTGGTTTAGTTTCATTTAGTTTCCCCAACAAGCTGTTCCCACTTTCTTGTCAGCACTTATTTATAGTTGATAAATTGCTGTATCTGTTGATCATTCTTTACAAATGTAAACCATAGTGTGCCGAATCTTCTCCTGTGGACGACTATTTAGAAAAAAAGTACCAGACTGATCCGTTCCACTTGGTTTGTGGCAAAAGCTTCTACTTCTCATTTCATTTAGAACATCTGTAAACTTTGTTTGTCAATCGTCACGTGTGATCAGTTGCTCGATCATGACGTTGCTTAACTTTGACGTGAGAACTGAGAGTGAGGAGCATTTCATCTTGTGGTGGTTTTTCCATTCAGGTTCTTGTCTACGTCTAAAACAACTCAACAAAGAAAGAACTCGCCTCAGGTGTACGACACCAACACGCCGGCCAAACGCACCAGTGACGTAAAGTTGAGGACGTTTTACGACATCAGCGGATCGCGGAAAATGCCGTAAACGGGTGTGGAGGACTGCTGAAGGTAAATCGAGCTTAATATGTTCACCCATGACCACTCAGAAGCCTGTAGACCAAAGCCCAGTCATTCAAATTTACATTTAAGCATTTTAGCTCTTTTATCCAAAGCTACATAGTAGTCTTGGAAAGAACTCCCCTAGTTGCTAGGACAGAAGATGCTCTCGGAAGAGCTGGGTCTTGGGGAAATTGGACGTTAAAGTGTGATTGATTGAAGGTCACGCCTCTGAACCTCTGAACTTCCAGTTGCACAATTGACAACATGGTTGCCGACCAAATCGTAACTCTGAAAGGGTTCCAACCAGTGACCTTGGAAAATGTGAAAGTTGTATCATGATCATCTGACTCCATTTTAAGAAGCTAATCTTGTTGTTTAATCAGTCCTAATCCTGTCAATCACGCAGTATAATCCAAGAAAGATTATTTGAGTAGAAAAAAGAGAAACAAGCGGCAAGTGCAAATATTTTGAACGTGAAGTTTTCATACCAGGAACACTTCACATTCCTGTTCATAGGTGGATAGGAAGCCGAGGTTAATGATTGGCTCCTGATTCTGCCCGTTGCAGCTAATCCACCTAATCTCAGAGAAAGTAGAGGAGTGGAACACGAAGAGCAGCAGCGTGAACTCAGCTCAACGCTGAATGTGTGTATATACATAATTATGTGATTAAATGTTCTTGTTTTAAGAAAAAGAATCTGTCAACAGATTTTTATTTTTTATTTCTTAAAAACTAGAATGTAAATCTAGAATAAAACAGATTTAAGAGACAGTGAGTGAGTGGAAGTGTAAATGAGTGAGTGAGTGTGTGACCATTGTTATAGTGCGTCACTGCTAATTAAATCTTAAAGTAACTTAATCTTATTAAGGGAAAAGTTAAGACAAATAAGAATATTTTTGCCAAGGTTTATTTGGATAGCAAGTTTTAATTCCCAAAATAATACAGTTTATTTAATTTCTGTCAGTGAATTGTCATAAATATGACTCCCTGGACCTTTAAAGCTGCAGTCACCACAATCTCATATAATCTCTTTATTCTATTGCATTTATTGTCCAACTCTTTAGACTCTTCAGGAAAGGGGGTGTCACGTTTAAGAGAGAGACAGTTTTTAATCGAGGAGGAGAAGGAGCAGGAGGAGGAGGTCACATCAAACTCACACACACACACACACACAGATTTGGTGGAGCTGATGAGAACAAGGATTAAAAAGGGAAACAGGAAAACGATCTCACACACACACACACACGTGTGGAAATGTCAGACAGGAAAGTAAAAGGCAGCATCTGTTTCCCTCGATTCACCCGTCGGTGACGAGGCTGAAGTCGGAGTGAACTTCCTGTGTGCAGCTCGCACCATGCCCTGCTCTCTCTCTCTCTCTCTCTCACACACACACACACACACACACACACACCTCCACATGTGCAGCTTTGACGTCGCTGCTCAGTTTAGCATTGTCTATAAAAATCACTGTCTTTCAACTGGCTGTGGAGTGAGTGAGTGAGTGACTATCAAGACTAGAAAAGCTGTATATACAGACCATAATACCAACTCTGATTTTAGTTCATAGTAACGGGTAACAAAGAGAGTTGGAGGAAATGTAGTGGAGTAAAAGTAAAAGTTGTTAGAGGTATAAATAACAAAGTAAAGTACAGAAATGTGTACTTAAGTACATACAGTAAGTACTTTATAACATGACTGTCCCTTTAAATGGCCTGTGTCAGACTGTTCTACTGTAATACTCACTGACTAGTTCATATGTATTTACTCCAGTCGTAGTAACTGCAGCCGTTTGAGGGAATCATTGTGATGAATGAGTGAGTCCTTTTCTTTAGACACATTCATGTCTTCACGAGGTTCAGAGGCTCAGACCATGTGAGGAAAGTCCGAAAATAATCTGAGTTACAGTCTGTCGTAACTGTGTCATCGTGCTCGACCTTGACCTCTCTCTCTGCGTACAGACGACCCCGCCCTGCTCACATGACTGTAAATGGGCGTGCTTGTTTTCTCCTCCTCAGCAGCAGCAGCAGCAGCAGCAGCCTTCTGTTTTATGACACCTGCGTAAAAACACTTGCTCTTCTTCTTCTTCTTCATCATCTCAGCTCTGATAGCCATCTAACAGCGCTGCATTCTTCTGAACCCTAAGCCACTTCTTCACTTATCAAATTTCAGTCGGTCTCCGCGCGGCTCGCGTTACACCGCAGCATGACAACAAGTATGTAAACAAGAAGACGGGACGTTCACATTCACCGTCGTGTGAATTGATTGGATGTTTAATTTCAGCCGTTGGCAGATTTTATTACGTCACAGGAGTGAGATTAAAACAAAACAGACAAAGAGACAGAGGCCAAACGACAGTGAGGTCACAAGACAAACAAGAGAAATATAAAGAGAGGGCGAGGAAGTCAGGCCTCGGCGTTTTACGATCCCGATGAGCCGGTTCTGTTCTCTTGACGTCGACGCTGCTCGTCTGCCTGTCACTCACAGCAGGGAGGGAGCGGAGAAGAGAAGAAAAGAATCAATGTTCCACAAAAGCAGCTCAGCGAGGCGAGACAGAGAAACCAGCGGCGCTGACGTCACGCCAGTCTGTGAAGAGTCGCAGTTAAAGACGACATAAACCATGGAAAGTTGCTCGAGGACGTCCACTGGTCCTGACGACACTTGTACGACTCCAACCTTAGAGTTCATTGGGTTGCACATTAGAAGCAGCTCTCAGTGGACATGAAGAACGGTCGTCTAACTTGACCCTGTGATGGTTCGTTTGAGGTCACAGTGATCAGAGTTTCCAGAAGTAATGAAATTCTCTGCTTAATCTGTTCTTAATCTTCTACATCGACCTCTTTCGGCTCCTCCCCTTAGGGGTCGCCACGGCAGATCATCTGCCTCCATCTCGTCTTCTCCCTCGTGTCCCTAAGTGTCCTTTTTTTTACAACATTCATGGACCTTCTCTTTGGTCTCTTGGTCCAAACCATCTCTACCTTGACCCTCTCACTTTTTCTCAGAGCTGTCCCTGGTTGTTATATATGCTCATTTCCAATCCTGTCCTCATCCTGGTCCCTCCCAATGGAAATCTTCCTCATCTTCAGCCCTGCCTCCTGCCAAGCCGTACTCACGGTATACCTGTACATACCTGTATTTAGTATCCCGACTCGTGGACATAGTTTGCTATTTGTCGCTGTGTCGTTTAAAAAGTAGAAGAAGACAGTTTACACTTGAGAGCCGCGCGTTTATTGGGATTAATAAAACTACTCTGACTCTCGATTTCTTTTTTAATTATATAGTGTCTTAAATCTTCGTTTTTGAGGTCTTAAAAAAGGTTTAAAAATTGGTTCAACACAAGTTGTCGCGATCACATTATCTCTAACTTTTAGTCAGTTCATCAGTGAGTGGATTTTTGTCCCAAAATTTGAAAGGATTCCGTGGGGCGGTTTTGAGAGACATCGTGGTGACGCGGTTACACGTTGCCACCAAAATCAAACCAGTTCGTCCCTGAGTTCAAGTCAATGTTTGCACCAAATTTAAAGGAATTCCCTTAAATCTCTGTAAGGATATCAAGTTCAGAACAAAGGGACAGACAGACAACCTCCTTCATCAGGCTGTTTCAGGTGCTTGGACATAATAAGAGAAGTCAATAAATTACCAAAATAAAAGTGATATACATTTCTTTTTCCCTGCAAATCACTTTGAAAGACCCAAATTAACAATATGTGCTCTTTCAGCTGAGGGATCTGCATTTCAAAGCGGCTCTGGGACAAATATAAGTGGGAGGGAACATCGTCTGTTGGCACGACAAAGAAGCAGATTGGAAATCTGGCATCGGACATGAGGACAGTTTGTCTCACTCTGTCCTCCTGACATCACAGGAAGTTCACTCGACTATTTCAGTCGCAGAGTTTCCAGATGGGCAGGGTCAGGTCAAGAGGGCTGCAATGGAGGGGGAAAAAACGGTAATAATTACGAGTCGGTCAAATCGGCTTTGGCGACGTTGTTGCGGCGGTCGTGAGTCGTGATGTCAGGTGAAGGTGTTGTCCTCCATGACGGTTAAATCAACACACACTGCCTCGACCTCACATTTCTCACGCCTGCAGAAGACAAAACAGAGCGGTCACTGTGAGAGCGGTGCGGGACACCACATTTACCACATCTGTGAACGTGTGTGTGTGTGTGTTCACTGTGGGACAACAAGTTCAGTCAACAGGCGGGTGTCATCAGAGCCGAGTGCCAACAACCTGTCAGGCATATTTTACTAGAATTAAAGACAGGTGCATCATTATCTGCCCTGCACTCTGTAAAATACACGCCACACCAACATATTCAGCACCGTTTAAAGTTTGTCAGATAAATGTACTCAAGCTCATATCTGCAGTATCTTTCATAATATGTTTGCTTTCTAATCTCACAGATAAACATTGTTTTCTACAGTAAAATCTACAGGTCGGTTAGCGACAGGTCGGTTAGCCACATGCCGCTAGCAACACGTCAACTAGCGACATGTCGGTTAGCTAAAGGTTGATTCACGACATGCCGGTTAGCAACATTTTGTAACCTTTAGTAAAAGGTCGGTTAGCGACAGGCCGGTTAGTGAAAGGTCAGTTAGCGACAGTTCCATTAGTGACAGGTCGGTTAGTGAAAGGTTGGTTAGCGACGGTTCGATTAGCGACATGTCAGTTAGTGAAAGGTCAGTTAGCGACAGTTTGATTAGCGACATGTCAGTTAGTGAAAGGTCAGTTAGCAACATGTTGGTTAGTGAAAGGTCGGTTAGCGACATGTTGGTTAGTGAAAGGGTCAGTTAGCGACCGTTCGATTAGCGACATGTCGGTTAGTGAAAGGGTCCGTTAGCGACATGTCGTTTAGTGACAGGTCAGTTAGCGACAGTCCGATTAGCGACATGTCAGTTAGTGAAAGGTCAGTAAGCGACAGGTCGGTTAGCGACATGTCAGTTAGTGAAAGGTCAGTTAGCGACAGTTCGGTTAGTGACATGTCAGTTAGTGAAAGGTCAGTAAGCGACAGCTCGGTTAGTGAAAGGTCAGTTAGCGACAGGTCGGTTAGTGAAAGGTCAGTTAGTGAAAGGTCAGTTAGCGACAGTTCGATTAGCGACATGTCGGTTAGTGAAAGGTCAGTTAGCGACAGTTCGATTAGCAACATGTCGGTTAGTGACAGTTCGATTAGCAACATGTAGGTTAGTGAAAGGTCGGTTAGTGAAAGGTTCAGTTAGCGACAGTTCGATTAGCGACATGTCGGTTAGTGAAAGGTCAGTTAGCGACAGTCCGATTAGCGACATGTCAGTTAGCGACATGTCAGTTAGTGAAAGGTCAGTAAGCGACAGGTCGGTTAGCGACATGTCAGTTAGTGAAAGGTCAGTTAGCGACAGTTCGGTTAGTGACATGTCAGTTAGTGAAAGGTCAGTAAGCGACAGCTCGGTTAGTGAAAGGTCAGTTAGCGACAGGTCGGTTAGTGAAAGGTCAGTTAGTGAAAGGTCAGTTAGCGACAGTTCGATTAGCGACATGTCGGTTAGTGAAAGGTCAGTTAGCGACAGTTCGATTAGCAACATGTCGGTTAGTGACAGTTCGATTAGCAACATGTAGGTTAGTGAAAGGTCGGTTAGTGAAAGGTTCAGTTAGCGACAGTTCGATTAGCGACATGTCGGTTAGTGAAAGGTCAGTTAGCGACAGTCCGATTAGCGACATGTCAGTTAGTGACAGGTCGGTTAGTGAAAGGTCAGTAAGCGATAGGTCGGTTAGCGACATGTCAGTTGGTGACAGGTCGGTTAGCGACATGTCAGTTGGTGACAGGTCAGTTAGCGACAGTTCGATCAGTGACAGAAACCCTAGTGAACAAATCTCTTCCATCAAATGACATGAATTGTTGTGTTCAGACAACTTTGTTCACTGATTGTTTTCAGATCATAGAGTACTTTACTTCAAATAAGCTTTAAAAAAATAACAGACCGCAGCTTCTTTTTTTAAAACCCTCTATGTCACGTGACCCACTGACTCCAACTTATACCAGATGAGCCAAAAAGGTGTAAAAAAAAAAATCAAATGAATGATGGCTGAGTTCCATTTAGCTTCTTCAGTTTCCTCAGTAACCTGAGTCTTTCCTGCCGCAACACGCTGCTGTATTTCTACCCTTCATCTGTATTATTTTATGTTTATTTTTTTATATGCATATTTATGCTAATATTGTGGGAATTAAGGCAGTTTCCTGACACATAGGTTGTTAATCCGTCACTCTTTTTTTTCTTCTTGTTTTTAATGAAAGTTATATTCCGTGTTGTCCCTGAAGGGCGGCTCGGTTTTATCGTAACTGGAAAATCTCGTTCCTGTGAAGTTATTGCTTCTGTGTTAATTAAAAACATTGCTGCCAATTTTCTTCTTCTTTTTTGATAGGACGGTTTTGTTTTAGATTCTGTCCCTGACATTTATTTGCCTGCGGTCTTTATTTAAGGAATAATGTAGTGATTTGGCAGCATGGATGAAAAATGCAGCAGTTACACACCTGCTCTGTAAAAGCTTGATAAAAAAACACAAGGAAACTTGAGAAGCCGATGACCTCCGATCAATAATGTGGAAGTACAGTTGCTGTGTGGTATTTCACACCTGAACGTAAAAAGAACTCTGGTTTTCTAACGTGAAAATATCTTTAAAAAACTCATATTATAAACGTGGAATCATCCTGTGGTTAAATAAACATCGTGGAAGCTCGGCTGCTCCGGGAATCTAATGCATGTGATACAAAGTGCTGTGGATTTTAGTCAATTTCACCACCTGATTTGCATGTTAATCTGTTTCCTTGTTCCTTGTCACTTTCTAAAGTGTGTGACTGACGAGCTCATGGCAGCTGCAGATTATTTCAGATTTACTCACTCACAAGTTGTTTTTAATTCTGCTGTTTTGTATTAACAATCTTTGACTATTTTCCTGTGGCTTAAATATTAATTTTGTCTCAAAACCTCAGAATAATCTCCACACTGACAGAAGAGTATTAGGGAAAGAAAGAAAATTCTGAGAAAATTCTGACTTTAATCTCACAATTCCGATTTCTTTCTATCAATTCCAACTTTCTGACTTTAATCTCACAATTCTGACTTTAATACATTTTATAACCATGATTTAAAATCTAAAGCCCAAATAAAGATACATTTTATGCAATGTTATTTAAAACGTCGACACATTAATCTTAAACAAAAGGTTTTGAGGGAAACCGTCTGTGACGTCACACTCTGTCTTGTGTCTTTGTGTCTTTGTGTCCTCCGCTCTGTTCATGCGTCTGCAGTGGAAATCAAACTGCGGTCCCCATCAGTCCCGGGGGTTAATGCAGACTGACGTGGCAGAACAGCAGCTCCGGCCCGACAAGCTGTCTCTGCTTCATTATTTATGACGCGAGTGTCTTGCTCAGTGTCGGCTGATTTCGGAGACGACGTGGACGAATAAAAGAAGAACAACTACAATTTAAAAAGGAAAAATTGCTTAAATTAATAATAAACTCAATAAATCATGAGCTGTTTTATTCAGGGGTCAGTGCTCCACATAAGCTGTGGTGAAAGGTTAATGAGGAGGAGGCGGAGCCTCCGTGCAGAAGCTCTTTATCCCTTCGTCTCTCTAAGATTATAATCCGTGCACTTAAACCAACATACATCTCACATACTGACTCTCACTGGAAAACCTGCACTGCAGAAACCAGACAGATTTTAGCCACTTAACAAAATAAAATCTGTCAGATATCTTAAGAACATGTTCACTGATGTTTCCTCACTCTTACACAGTCTTTTATGACCAGAGTTTGAACTTTGTGTCGTATCGTAAACTGTGAACTCTTCCCTGCACCAAAGTCCATCGAGAAAACCGAGGATTTTAACATCACAGCACACGGGAGTTTTGATCCACTGCTGCCTCCATCGGTCAGGGCAAATGTCTTATTTTATTTATATTTCTTTAGACTTACTCTTTAGTGACACAAACTGACCACATGGGGCAGCAGTGGACCAGCAGCTCCCGTGTCCAGGGAGTTAAAAACACTGATTTTCTGTTTGGAATCAGTTAAATTCTGTTAAAATCAGAAAGTCAGAATTCTGAGATTAAAGTCACAAAATTGGAATTCTGAGATTAAAGTCAGAATTCTGAAATTAAAGTCTGAATTCTGAGATTAAAGTCAGAAAGTCGGAATTCTGAGATTGAAGTCAGAAAGTCGGAATTCTGAGATTGAAGTCAGAAAATCTGAATTCTGAGATTGAAGTCAGAAAGTCGGAATTCTGAGATTGAAGTCAGAAAATCTGAATTCTGAGATTGAAGTCAGAAAGTCGGAATTCTGTGATTAAAGTGGGAAAAAAACTGGTGGATTAGCCGCTGATGTTTGATGTGTTTTTATGTTTGTGACAATGTAAATGGAGCCACATCTGTCACCAGCTGTGTGTCACACACAGAGATTAAAAGGTCAAAGTAAATGTCTCACATCAGCTCTGATATAAATGATAATCAGCACTTTAAACAGCCGTGCATCTCCTATTATAATCCAACTGTTAAAACACTGAGTGCTTTGCATTGTTGATACAATATTATAATGCCTATAGCACGGGTGCGTGTGTGTGTGGTGTCCTTCACGTTGTGGGGACCTAAATCTGTTTACACACAGTTACACACTTTACACATTAGAGGGACAAAAATCAAGTTACCTTAATGTAAATTATTACATTTTTACGGTGAAGACATGTTTCAAAGTTAGGTTAAGGGGCTGAGGTTAGGGGATAAGATTAGGATTAGGCCAGTAGTAATTATGGTTAAATCTCCAGGAAATGAATATAAGTCGAGACAATGTCCTCTGAAGTCATGGAAACCAGTGTCACGCTAATTATTTTGCAAAAACAACACACACACGCACACAGTGTCTTCCTGTGTGTAAGCTGCAGTTTACATCACATTACCAGTAAAAGTGTAAACACACACATTCTCACTGAGAAAAAAGTCAGAATTCTGAGAACAACATCAAAAAGTCGGAATTCTGAGGGTAAAGTGAGAAAGTTGGAATTCTGAGAGAAAACTCAGAATTCTGAGATTAAAGTTGTAATTCTGAGAAAAAAAATCAGAATTATGAGGTTAAAGTCAGAAAATCGGAATTCTGAGGGAAAAAAGTCAGAATTCTGAAATTTAAAATCAGAAAGTCGGAAATCTGAGATTACATTTTTTTTGCTTTGTTTCAAAAACATCTGTACATGTGGCCTTAATACTCCTCTGTCATTTTGGTTCTATTCCTAATGGAGACTCAAAAAAATCCTCTTGAACAGTTAAACTTGAAACAGTCCGTGTGTTCATACTTGATAAAACCTTAGTGAACTGTCTCTTTAAGTCTAAATAAAGATGTTTCTGTTGTCGTTACAGGTTTGTGAAGTTTCAAACGTGTGAAATCTGGTTGTTTGTAGAAGCTGATATGAAGAAAAAAAACAGACAGAGAGAAAGTGAAGAAGAAGAGACAGTTGATATCAAATCTGCCTCACACACACACACACACACACACACACACACACCATGAGAGTGAGTGTCGGCTAATTAAGAACCAGAGGTCATCACAGCAACTGACGAGATCATCAGCGGGTTTGACAAAGGGCCGGACGGATTTTAAGGAGCTGTTAGAATGGAGCGTGCCGTGTCACATGACCACAGCCGTATCCACTTCCACGTTAACATGAGAGGAAGATTAGCAGGATGACAATCATGAGACGACGAGACGATGCCTCAGGGAAACCACACAGTAATCTGATTCTCTGCTCCTCAGTCACGTCGTCTGATTAGTTGAAGTATGGAGGGGAGGGGCCTCTAACTCGAAATGACTTGACAGCCAATGAGCATCTCGTCTGGTCAGAAGGGGGTGGGGCAAATGGAAAAAGAGTTCCAAGTCCAACATTTGTTGGGACGGCAAATGAACTGAAAATTATATCATGATATTCTGTCATTGTAATATTTGACAGAATTGGAAAATAAAAGCATTTTAAAAACTTATTTATTACACAAAATAACTTTTTATAAAACATAGATGATAGATAAGCATTTTTATATAGATGGATAGTTGCTAGTTTGCTAGCATAGGTAGCTTAGATGGATGCTAGTTTGCTAGCATAGGTAGCTTAGATAGATGCTAGTTTGCTAGCATAGGTAACTTAGAAAGATGCTAGTTTGCTAGCATAGGTAGCTTAGATAGATGCTAGTTTGCTACAGGATAAGGAAAATGTGTTAATCTTAAAACTTAACATAACTTGACTGGAATAAATACAAAATTGCAAATGAATCAAATAAAAATGAATATTGCACATTAAAAGCATAATTTATTGCACTTAAGCCTGAAGATGGATGAATATTAACTGTTCTTGAGTTCAACTTAATCTCTAGCAATTCTGACCCAGTTTCCTGCAGGTACAGGTTATTAATTTACACATTTTTCCTTTGCATATTCTTTATATTTATATTGTGTATGCATTTGTAAATATGTGTATTTCTTTGCAAATTTGTATATAAGAAGCAATTTGTCACCAAGATGTTCATAGGAAGTGATCATTAGTTATAAAAGAGTGAAGATGTGGTTGTATTTAATAAGTTTAAGCTCCTTCTTACTTCTTTTGTTTGTTTTTCCACAATTTAAAGTGTGTTGTGTTCACATGTTCATAATAAAGCCTTCATTCATTCATTCATTTAAGTCTTAATGTCTCTGTCTCCTGTCAGAGAGCAGGCAGCAGAGCAGCTGGTGACCTTTATTGTCATGGATAATTTTCATGGCTCTGTTGAAGCTCCGGGACCCAGAGAACTTTCACCGGATTTCCTCACCCTTTGTCTTGTAAATGTCACTTTGAAAGTACAATATGACTTAAACTCTGTCTATTTTTGGCCTTTTGCCGAATGTTTCATCTGCACATTTCCAGTCGTCTCATCAACCTCGTTGTGTATTTCTTCTGCTTTCAGGAATTCCCCCTTTCACTGATGATCTTAAAGCTCGGGTTCTTGTTGAGTAAACACTTTCAGCTCTTGAGCTACATTTGATGTGTGTTTTCCTCATAAGACCACGTTCTTCCAGGCGGAAGTCACTTCTGTGGATTCAAGGCTTAGTCTGCAGACATCTCTCGACTCCAGTGAGGCTCGAATAATTCTGCACATGCCAAACATAGAACAGCGAGGTGTGTCGTCAACATCATCATCAACAGAACCAGGAAAACTGGCAGGGAAATTATAACCTTTGTAGAAACGTCTGGGACTCTGATGATCGGAATGAAGAGTGACGCCACACACGCGTGTCACTCTAACGCCTCACAGTGATTTACGGGCTCGAGGCAGAAGTTTCTGAGGTTCGTAGAGCGGCGTCTGTCAAGAGTTGATGAATCTTTGTAGGAACCCAGATTAATAACATTAACTCACATTAGTTAGTGTAAAACCTATGTTTGCACAGACAGGAAACTGTCTGAGTAACATTCTTTGAGAATATTTTAAAATTGTTCAGGGGGCCACAACTTCAACTCCATCCATCTGTGTGGATGTTTGACACCAGAGTTTAAAACTTCAAGAAAACCTCAAAAATCAATGTCTCAACATTTGGCTACAGTGAATGCTAACTGAAATAAGCAATGTTAGCTGCTAATGTCAAACTCTAAAGTCACTGTGATTAGCAACGTTAGCTGCTAATGCCAAACTCTAAAGATACTGTGATTAGCAACGTTAGCTGCTACATCAAACTCTAAAGTCACTGCAATTAGCAATGTTAGCTGCTAATGTCAAACTATAAAATCACTGTGATTAGCAACATTAGCTGCTAACGTCAAACTCTAAAGTCACTGTGATTAGATATAACGTTGTACCAATACCACAACGTTTGACACTAGCATTTGCTGTAGCTAATTATTGTTTTTGACATATTAGCAGCTACTGTGAGGAGACACCCTGCTATTGATTAGTTATTGTTAGTAGCTACATTAGCTAAATGCTGTGCTTACAGTATTTAACATGAGCAGCTTCTGTAGTTAATCACTTTGTCATCAGTGTTTGACATTAGCGGCTGCTGTAGCCAGACGTCGTGGAATTGATTACATGTTAATAGCTACATCGGCTAATGCTATGACATGGGTATAATAGCAGCTGGTGTTGCTAATCACAGTGGCTTTAGAGTTTGCGTTAGCGGCAACTGTGATCGGGTCGGGTTTGTTTGGTTTGTTAGCATCTAGCGTAGCCAGGTGCTGTGGATAAGTGTTTGATGTTAGCGGTGTGGGTGACTCGACACTTTTTAGACGACCCCCTGACGAACATGTGAGGGCGTGTGTATTACTGAACGGTAACATAACCTGTGTGTGTGCTCACCCCCGTCCTCTGTGGTCTCCGTTTCATCCTGTCACAAGTAATGCACGAGTTCATGCAAGAGTGAGATCAGGAAACGGCAATTAAACACAACTCTGCATGACGAGTGTGATACAACGGCAAACACACACACACACACACACACAGTGACGCTGCTGTGCAGCCTGAAGGGACGCAGACAATATTTCCATCCAAAAACTTTTACATGGAACCTAATCCTGTGTGCGGAGAACGCGCTCAGCCAGAGGCTAATTGTCCTGAAACTGAGAACCTGTCACTAAATCTACTCATACTTGACTCCACCAAGTGTTATCTTACTGTTACGCAGCTTTCTTCTTACTGGAAAGTCAAGTTTGTAAAGCGCTCACTCTCCTGCACCAAACCCTATTGAGAAAATCATCAATTTTGCATTACAGCACACAGGGATCGTTCATTCATTCATCAGTAAGTTCAAATGTCTTCATTTTAAAATGTCTTCATTCGTTTTAAGTCTTTTATTTGGCTTAACCGAAGTGACTTAAACAGACCAAACGAGGCAGCATTAGACGAGTAGCTCCTGTTGTCCTGTGAGCTAAAATCACTCACTTTCTGAATGGACTTTGGTGCAGGAGAAAGAGTGGTTTAAAAACTTTAGTTTTCAGTTACAAAAGGTTGTCTAACCCAATTTAATTGGCATAGAATGAGGAGCAATCAAAATTCAAATAATTAATTACACTGTTTGAAATCACAATTATGATTTAAGTCATGACGCTCACACTGAATGAAAGCTCGCATACGTTAAAGTAGGTTTTTGCAGTTTATTTCAACGCTAACAGTAACAATGTGCTGACTGGTGAGTTTTTTTGTATTGTTCTCTGACCATGTGACATAAGTGATCTACACACACACACACACACACGAGTGTTTTCATTATTTGATCACAAGCTAAATAACCACAGTCTCTTTATAAGTGTTTTTTTTACCAGGTTCTAACTTTCAAACATGTAAGACAACATGACAACAGTCGGACAAAGACACATGTTTTCTTGTGTGGGTGTGCAGGTGTTTGAAGGAAAACTAACACGATGACTTTGCAGCAAATGTTTTCAGGATGTTCCAAAAAAAAAAAGTGAACTGAGGCTTAAAATAGTTTCATCTCACAGTGTCCACACACACACACACACACACACACACACACACACACACACACACACACACACACACACGGCACTGAGGGATTTCTAAAAGAGGCTGTTTCTCCAGAAAGCATCAGTGTTAGCACAGGTTTCTCCCACTCTGGAAACACACTAAGTGAAGCACTTAAACAATGTGACTGGGATTATTTTTGACAAGATTTCACACAACAAGCAAACTTGATATTATATATTGTATAGCAGCTAACGTTGTTAACTAATACTGCAAAGTCTGGCTACATTAGCTGCTAACATTAACTATCAATGTCTCGCCTTTTGGCTACAGTAGCTGCTAACGTCAAACATCATTGTCTCCACATTTGGCTAAAGTAGCTGCTAACGTCAAACATCATTGTCTCCACATTTGGCTAAAGTAGCTGCTAACATCAAACATTATTGTCTCCACATTTGGCTAAAGTAGCTGCTAACGTCAAACCAATACCACAAGTCTGGCTTCTGACATTCCGACACACAGTCTGACATTAGCCGCTGCTATAGCCAGACGCCATTGATTTGACTAGATGTTAATAGCTACATTGGCTAAATGCTATGGCATCAGTGTTTAAAGTTAGCAACTAATGTAGGCAGACACTGTTGCGCTAGTGTTTAACAATAGGAGCTATAGTTATAACCATGGCTGGCTTTACTGTAGAGTTTGACGTTAGCAGCCACTTTATCCAAATGTTGTGGTATCAGTGATTGATGTTAGCAGCTACTTTAGCTAAATGCTATGTTAACGGTATTTGACATGCGCCGCTTCAGTAGCTAATCACTGTGGCATATGGTTTTGTTTTGATTGTTTTTGTTAGCATCTTGTGTAACCCAACGTTGTGGTATCAGTGTTTGATGTTAGCAGCTATACTAACATGTAGCTAGCAACAATAGCTGTTGCGCTCCCTACAGGCAGAAAAGTGAAGTACAAAACATTTTTTTAAAGCAAATCTAGTAGAAGATCAAGTTTGATTATGTTGTTAATCAGATGAAATAAACAATTACAGAGAAATTGTTCAGTCCTTTTGACTTTAAACATAAATTACATATTTTTTACGCTCTTGTTTTACATAATTACTGAATATTTATAGATTATTTGATCCCTGAAAATCCCTTGAACAAAGTAGATTTGTTTGTTTCTGGTTTGTTTGTCGTTGATTATGTTCAGTTATTAATTATTTCTTAAGTAGTTTCTGGTGGGGAACAATAATATTATGCTTTCTGGGGAAACAAGCTGCCATCAGAACAGTAACCATGGTAACGACCCACATTTAAAGGCACACATACTCCACCAATGTTGCACATAAAAGTCACTTTAGTCGTGGTGAGAGGAGATGGTTCTGTATCTCTGACAACAGTGTGATGACACTTGAAACAAGTTGCATACTGGGAAATGTAGGATTACAGTGATTGATTCTGAAGCTTGTTACTAAAAATAAGGATATATCTCTGCCTCTGTTGCTTCAGCTGTAAATGCTCTAATGTATTTTTTCTTAAATTGAAGGAATAATAAGTTTCCTGTGATTTCAACATCTGGTTCCCACCCCCCAAAAAGAGATGGTAAGTTATTATTTTTTGTTTATAACATGTGTATCTTTGAATTTCCTTGTTAAACACTGGATTATAACACTCTGGGAAACAATCAATACCACTCTCATGTGACGTAAACATGGATCTATAGTTGAAAGCTGTGATGGAATTGTTCCGTGAGCTGTGAGGGTTCCACACTAAAACTGAATAAATATGACGTTTACACTTATACTGACGATAATGTGCTTTGCTGAGGGATCATCGATTCATAATGTGCACTTTAATTTTTCAACATTTGGCATTTTCTCTGAAGTCACACTGTTTTCCTTCCCCACTCGAGTGTCATTAACCTTAAAGGGATTGTTAATCTGTTTATTACATACCAGTAATCTCAAGAACATGTTCACCACTTAAATGTCCTTTTATCACGTTTGTACAGTGTTTTCCTCTCGTGCACCAAACCCCATTGAGAAAATCTGCACTTGTAGAGCACAGGGACACAGGAGCTCCTGTGCTGCCGCTGCCTCCTTTGGTCAGTTTGGGACATTTGGGTAAATCAGAACTCTGGACAAAAGGACACATTTGAACGCAGCGGTGGATCAACAGCTCCTCAAATCACTGATTTTCTCTCTGCAGTTTGGTGCAGGTGACACAAACCTCTGAGATAACATGACAAACAGATTCCTCAGAGTGTCTCCCTCCTGTGAGGACAATAATATGAGCTAATAAGTGATCTACTTTGTTGACTCTCCTCTTGGAGGTCAAAGGTCAGCATCAAGGCCCTCAGCTTATTGTGCAACGGCTACATAAGAGAAATTATTGCTATAGAACGACAGCGTCCACGCTCCCAGTATTTCCAACACTGATTTCTCTGCCCCTGAGTTTTTTTTTCCTGTTTTTGACTCTGTGTGAAACTCACACCAGCGACTCACACACAGGCACGTTGTCCGAGTCCTGGCTGTGCATGGAGCTCAGACCCGTGTCCGAGTCGTCGTCGTTGGTGTCGCAGGACTTGGACAAACCTCGGGCCTGTTCCACCCAAACACTGCTCTCCTCCTCCTCTGCTGCTGCTGCTGCTGCTGCTGCAGCCTCAGTGTCAGCTGCTGCCTTATCCTCATCATCATCATCATCAGTCACGTGACTGTTCACCTGCTCTAACTCTATGGTCTCAACTTTGGCGAGCAGGTCCAGCAGTTCGCCCTCCTTGGTCTCCCAGAGTTCCAGACTCAGGTCCAAGTCTCCTCTCATGGCGTCCAGGTCGGTCTTCAGCCTCAGGCCGATGTACAGACTCGTGTCCAGCTGGGTTCGGATCCTCTCCTCCTCCAGCGCGAGCTCGTTCTCGGACAAACTCTCAACGTCTGCTTCCGGCGCTGCTGCAGGAGCGGCGGACGCGGCGAGGCGCACCGCCTCCGCCGCCGACGCCGCCTCCTCCTCCGCTCCCCTGTCCTCGCGCCGCCGCTTCATCCAGCGGCGGTTCAGCTCCTCCTGGATCTCGCCGGTGATGCTCTCCATCAGCGCCTCGCGCTCCGTCAGCTCCTCCTGCAGCCGCACCACCTCCTCGCAGCGGCGCGCGTACTCCTCGAACTGCGCCAGCGCCTCCGCCGTGCACCGCGCGTCCTGCCGCTCCGCTTTGCGCATGCAGTCCGTGGGAGCGGCGAGAGCGTCCGCGGAGGAGTCCACCAGGTACGTGTCCTGCACATAGTTCACCCCGTGTCTCTTGATGCGGTCGAAGTGGACTTTGGCTTCGAAGCGCTCGATCTCCCGGTCCAGCTCCTTGATTCTGTGGATCTGCTGGCGGAGGGTGTGATCCTGAGAGATCACCAGATGCACCAGCGTCTCCATCTTCTCCACGGAGCCTTTATCTTTACAGACAGTCTGCTCTTTCTTCTTGTTCATCTTGTCCAGCTTCCTGAAAGCTTTCCTCACGATGCGCCGCTGTCTCTCCTGGGACAGGTTGGCGGCGGCGGCCGCGGCGGTCCAGCAGCTCCTGGCGGTGCCTTTGAGCCCGGCGCCCGGACCCCCGCTCTCCCGGCTCTGGACCACACGGGCTTCCGCGCTGCGCGGGCCGTTGTTGGGCAGCGACGCCTCGTTCTTCACCAGGACGAAGCGCACGTTCTCCTGCTCGTCTCCCCACGCGCTCCACAGCCGCAGGACCTTGGTCTTGTTGGGTAAAATCCTCTCGAAACCTCTCCACTTCTCCACCACGCAGTAGGACTGCGGGGCGCCGGACAGCATCGCGGCGGAGCTGCCCTGCCGCAGGTTCTGGTCCTCCAGCAGAACTTTGACCACGTCCGCGCAGGTGGTTCGCTTCGTTAAGCCGGAGACGAGCTTCTCCTCCCGGCAAACCCACACCGAGATCTTCCCCTCCTCCGGTTCCATCTCCGTCAGAGAAAAAAAAAAACAATAATAACAAAAGTTTTGAATCTTCAAAGTCAAGCAACAAAAGTCAGATTTCTTTCAGACTTTGTTTTTGTTCATTTAAACATTACGACAAAAAAAAAAAGAAAAAAAAGAAAAATCGGTGCGTAATTTTCATCCAAACAAAATGAAAGTTTCCACTTTAAGTCCAAACATGAAGTTTGTCCTCGGAAAAGTTACATCCATGTATTTCCCCGGTTCTTCTCTGTGGTTCTGGTTCTGTTCCCGGGCTGAGAGCCGGAGCCCGGGACCTCATCCCTGTTGTCTCTGCCCGGCTGACTGAGCTCAGCTCCGGCGCGCAGATCCACAACAGAGCCGGAGCAGGAGGAGCGGGTGCGTCCCAGAGCCAGGACTGACTGCTCTGCTGTGAGGGACCAAACAGGAGGAGGAGGAGGGTGTTAACTGCTGAGACACGCCCACCTCTCTCTCTCTCACACACACACACACACACACACACACACGCACCTCTTTTCCTCAGGACACATTGACTTTTATTCATTTGTAAAAATGAAAAATTAAATCTGTATGGTTTCTGCCTGGACTGGACATCAAAGCTCCAACATACGGAGAGGGAACCTGAGAACCTGAAGAGAAGAAGTGAGAAAGAAAATCATTCAAACTGAGTCGTTTCACGTGAGAGAATCTTCATTTCCTGACATTTTATGATTTGTCCTATTTGTCACATGTTCACACTTTACAAAGTGTGTTGTTGAGTCAAAGTTATGATTCATTCTTTATCACAGAATTGTGCAAAAGTAACAAAATACAATGTTTTCTTCCATTTTTGTTCATTAAAAACAAACTCTGAACTGTGCGTCTGTCTGTCTGTGAGTGTGTGCGTCTGTCTGTCTGTGTATGTATCTGTCTGTGTGTCTGTCTGTGCGTCTGTCTGTCTGTGTGTGTGTGCGTCTGTCTGTCTGTGTATGCATCTGTCTGTGTGTCTGTCTGTGTGTGCGTCTGTCTGTGTATGCGTCTGTCTGTGCGTCTGTGTGTGTGTGTGCGTCTGTCTGTCTGTCTGTGTGTGTCTGTGTGTGCGTCTGTGTGTCTGTGTGTGTGTGTCTGTGTGTGCGTCTGTCTGTGTATGCGTCTGTCTGTGCGTCTGTGTGTGTGTGTGCGTCTGTCTGTCTGTCTGTGTGTGTCTGTGTGTGCGTCTGTGTGTCTGTGTGTGCGTCCATCCAGTTTCTAAAAGTTCTTGAGCCCTTTTTTGTCTCAGGTGTGTTTATATCGTTCATGAAATGAAAATTCTCTATATTTGTCATGATTGTCTTCAGCTTGTGCTGTAAATAAAGTTTATGAGACACTTCTTATTGACTGTGTTCTATATGTTTTAATATAGTCATAGAAGAAGAAGAAGAAGAGTTCATGACTAATGAGGTTTGACCTCAGAAAAGAAAGTGACCACATGTGACTGTGTTTCCTCGTCCAGCTCTCACACTATTTGTTTCTCTGTGTCCTGCAAATGTGACCACGTTTACAGCAGCAGCAGTAACAACAGCAGCAGCAGCAGCAGTAACAGCAGCAGCAGCAGCAGTAACAGCAGCAGCAGCAGCAGCAGTAACAGCAGCAGCAGCAGCAGCTCTTACTCAGCAGAGTTTGTTTCACTGCACTGTTCATTGTTTCTGCTGCACAGTGTCATCGTCGTCTTAATCCCCCTCACAGCTGAGTGTTTTAGAGCTCAGCTGGATTGAGACTAAAGCGGAAGGAAATACACACACACACACACACACACACATGCTGGTCCCCATGACTTCCGAGGACATCCTAATCCTAACCCTAAATTTAAAACATGTCTTCACTTTAAAATTGTAGTAATTTACTTTGATTTTTGTCCCCAAAATGTCAGTGTTTTAACAGATTAAGGTCCCCGCAACATAAGGAATACAAGTTACACACACACACACACACACACACAGTTGCTTTTCTAAGCATTTTTTTTTTTTACCAACAAATGCATCACTCTGAGCTGAGGTCACCACACACACACACACACTCACTAATGGATGAACTCCATTAATGTGCACACGCACACACACACAGACACACACACACACACACACACCACAAAACACTCTTAATGCAGTTAAATATATAAATAATAAATAAATCCTGTGTTTCATACTGTGTTACACACTCACATTATGGGGACATTATGGGGACGTGTCCCTATGAAGACAAAAACATCATTACGTTTGAAGGTGAAACATGTTTTAAAGTAAGTTTAGGGGCAGTACTAGTTATGGTTAAGGTTAGAGTTCAAGTCTCCAGAATGTCCTCTGAAGTCGGGTTTTAGAGAGAGAGAGAAATATTTTCAAAATAAATGCTGTTTTTGTTTCATCAACATAAAAAAATAAAATAAAAAAAAGTATCTTTTAAATGTTTGCAGCGAATTAAAACCATGAGAAATCAATGATCAGAGCTGATCATGTGGAGGAAAAGTTGTTTTGTAGGTTTTTCCGGAGTATGGCTCCCTCTGGTGTTCATAAATGATGCAGCACATGGACAATAATCTGTGAAAATGTGTTCATTGTTGCTTCAAATTTAGATTTTCATCACTTTTAAGTAAAAACTGATTCTGCCAGTAACAATCATTAAATATGGGTAGAAAAGTTTAATAAAACTGTAAAAATATGTTGGTTTGATACAAAACTATATATACATTTCTATCTATGCATATATATATGTATATATATACATATATATACAAAGTATAATGAAACAAAATGTCACAGTATATTAATTTTTTGGTACTTTATTAATCCCCTTAGGGAAATTACTCTCAGTCTCAGAGCGACTGAATATTCTCTGCATTTGACCCATCCTAGAATTAGGAGCAGTGGGCTGCCACACTGAGTAGCGCCCGGGGGGCATTGGGAGTTGGGTACCTTGCTCAGGGGTACCCAGCCCTTTTTCGGCCGGGTGGAGATTTGAACCAGCGACCTTCCGGTTACAAGTCAAGTTCCCTTTCCACTTGGCCACGGGCTGCCCATGTTAAGGTTTAAAAATGTCATACATTAAAAATGTTTTTATCTCAGTAGTAAAACAAAAATGTCCCATAGTAAATAATAAAAACGTTCTTAAAGTAAAATAATAATATACATATTTATACATATATGTGTATAAAACACTTGTATTATATTATAATACAAGTGTTATAATGCAACATTAAATGTCATTAAAAAAAGAATCATCATCTTCAACAAAATGTTATTGAATATTAAAATAATGTAAAAATGTACGGAAGAGGATTTGGGCCAAAACTAAATAATAAACAAAAAAATAAATAAATTAATAAAAGAGCCTGAATTCGGAGATTAAAGTCAGAATTATCATTAAAAAAAAGTCACTTTCTGCAGAATTTAGATTTTTTTTTCAGAATTGTTTTGTCGGACAGAAGAGATTAAGAAAATAATCCTAACTTCACTAAAAAAACAGCATTGAGATGAAGTGGACGCTGTAGCTCCATCAGCGTGTCATAACAGCTCTTCACCACCAGAGGGCAGAGCAGGACTGAAATATCTATATAACAAGAAAACAAGAAGAAACGTTTCTTCCTCATCTTTGACTTTAATACGATACTTTCTTAAAACCTGATGATTATAAAAAAACATGTTATATTTTTGTTTGTTTGTTAGTTTGTGAACTTTTGTTATAAT
Organism: Solea solea; assembly: GCF_958295425.1. Taxonomy (NCBI): domain Eukaryota; kingdom Metazoa; phylum Chordata; class Actinopteri; order Pleuronectiformes; family Soleidae; genus Solea; species Solea solea. Next base: position 27,530,817 of record NC_081145.1, read on the forward strand.
CATGTTTGTTGCTGCGTGTCTTTAGTGTCTTCACAAAAACGCGCAGCTTTTTCAAATTCGGCGTCATCAACTGTGTCAAATGCACCAGGCGGAAATGAAGAGAATGCCCTTTCAGAATAAAAGACCAAACAGTCGATTCCTATAGTGAGGACAATCACGCTGGTCCTCACTGAATGAAAAATGTCGCCAAAAATACGATGTGTGTTTGTTCTTCAAAACTCGTCTTTACTGAGACTTTTATTGTTTAAAAAAACTCATGTAAACCGGAAGTAGAACCTGTGCTTGTTCTGGAGCTTGACGGTAGTTTACAGCACTGACACACACACACACACACGAGGATCAAGTCGCTGAAAGCAGCTGAGACAGAAGTGAAGACAGTGAGTGTGTGCGTGTCTCTGTCACACACTGTGGATTAAAGCAGATTATCCAGAAGCACGACCAGGACCAGGACCAGGACCAGAACCAGAATTTGCCTGCGCACTTTATATTATATATGAACATTTTTAAGGACTGGAGTCTCCTGCTGTAAGTAACTGACTGTGTGTGTGTGTGTGTGTGTGTTTGAAACGTTGTTTTTTTTAAGTTTTAAGGGAAAAACAAACGTTTAAAAAACAAAAATCCGCTTCCGTTAAATGAGTCCTTGGCTGTAAATTGTCTCACTAATTAAAGGAGCAGCAGGTGAAACGAGGACAGACCTCAGCTGAAGTTTTAGTGCTCATTAAGTTTAAGAAAATAAAACTTTGACTCATATGTAAGTGACATAAATGTGTTTTAACTGGTTACCAGTTACAGTATAAACGTATAAATGAGGTATGTTGGACCAGTGTTTGTCCACAGTGGACATTAAAGTAATGTAATGTTATGTTCTTTACAAAATAAAAGCATGACAGACACACAGCCTTCGTCATGAAGTCAAAGCATTTAAAAAAAAAATACTGATTTTAAAAACACAAGAACTGAAACAATTTTTAAAAGTGATAGATTTAATTAGATTTTTTTAAAACAGTGTTGGGATGAGGAGTTCCATCCAAGGATGTAAATTACAGGGGGGGCATGTTAAATAAATTTGTCCTGGGGGACACTTTCCAGTCCTCAATGGTTTGGTCCATTCTCACATAGCATATTACGAGTCATTTAAGTTATTTCTTTGATTTAGATTTTCATTCTTCAGTTTTTAATTCAGCCAAATATTATTATTATAATTATCATTATTATTATTATTATTATTATTATTATTATTATTATATTCCAAATGTTATTTTCCCTGTTTGACCTTGTCCCTGAAAATCAGCAATTTTTGAATAATTTAATCGATTTTCCAGTCAGATTTGTGTTTATACAGAAAACGTTGGTCATATTTTGTGTATCATTGTCGACAACCGCCCCAATTTTTTTGTTTCCCTTACAGGGATTACTTAATGTTTATTGTCCCTGGCCAACAATGACATGAGATTTTAATTTCCAGTTCAGGTTATTCTCATTTTGTGTGTTAGTGATTGTCCCGAAAGAACACAAAGGAATCCATGTCTGCGTCACATGACGCCCAAAGCAATTATATTAAATAACAAAAATTCAACCTTTTAATGACTGGAAACTAAAGTGTGTGTCGCCTCCTCCTCCTGCACCTAAGTCACTGCATACAAGCGCTGTGAATCCACGCAGCAGTAAACCAGAACCTCCTGTGTCCCTGTGACGCTCAAAACAAAAAAAAAGAAGAAAAACCCGGCTCATCGGTGGCCAGGACCTGAAAATCAACACTTTCTGTTTTTACTTTAGTGTTTAAACCTAACGAGCTTTCCTCACTTCCTCTCTTTGGTTCACTGCATCGTCGTCCGTTGACATTTCGCACTGTAAGTGAACCGAGACCCACATTTTCAGATGAACCAGAGTTCGCATCAGAGTTTGGGAGGAGCTTTGACACCTGTCCAAACGAAACAAACTCTGGACTCAGACTAACATGTTTAAACTCCACTACAAGGAGCCGTGAACTGGTGTCGCTTAGTAGTCGCAGAATATCTGCAAATCTAAATTTGGAATAAGAAGATAATTGTGTCTTCTCACAAGTTGGGATGATGGTGATAATTTCACTTGAATCAGTTTCATTCCCCGCCCCGGCCGTTTGTCTTCATCACACATGATTAAATTCCCTCGGTAGTTTTTAGAGTGATTATGTGTGACCATGCTCATGTGCAGCTCTTGTGTTTCTCCCACTTGATTCCTGAGTGAAGCAGGTGGTTCCTCCGTCCTCTGGGACCTGAAACCCAGTCAGGCTGAGAAGGACGGTGTCGTCTTTGAATCAACTCCTCCCTCCTCCTCCTCCTCCTCCTCCTCCTCCTCCAGTTGTCGTGGACTTGTGTTTCAGTAGCCGAATAAACTTTCACTCACTTTACACCGGAGCACAGAAGAGGATTAGCCTTCATTAGAAGTGGCTTCCATGCTGGTCTGACGCAGGCAGGGGACGGTATGAAAATTCCATGTCACAACTATCCTGACTGTTGTTGTGATCATTGGACCTTCTCTCCATCCTCCATCTTCATTTCATGTCAAGTGTTTCCGGGGGCGGAGCTTTGACCAGAGGGGGTGGGGAGTATCGGTTGCATTTTGTCAAAGTTTAGCTGCTATTTCTAATGTACATAAAAATGAACATTAACTAATAATAATATCCTTTAATCTACTTTTGCTTTTTTACAATACTTCTTCTATTTAGCTTATTCCTCTTTTTTTAAACCGCTTTGGATAAAAGCGTCTGCTAAATGCTTAAACGTTAAATGAAGTAACCTCAAGCAAATTGCCACCATCGTCTTATTTGTCTCTTCTGATCAAAACAAGAGTGCGACACCACCAACTGAACTGGAAAGTGTTGTGGTCTGTCCATGTAGGACAATCCATTTAGAATCAAAGTGTAGGCATGGGTGGAGTCATCCACGTAGGACCTCTTGCTATGACCAAAAACTTATGTCCTGGTATTTCCAGTTTCACAGAATTGAGCGGTAAATTCTTTTCGATTGATGAGCATGAGTGAGTAGTCGAGCTAGAGAGGTGGACGTTCATTCATTCACATGACGGTTGCTTGTGGCGCTGGTGCCAATCTCAGCTGACATAGAGCGAAAGACGATTTCTATCCTGAGGTCGGTGGAAACTATCTCTGATGGGGAAGATTAGCTTCTGGCCGATCCACAAGCATCCTCCAATCAGGGGCCTTAGCGGGAGGAGGTTTAGATGTTTTCTTTTCTTTCCCAGACAAACGTTTACTGCTCCCTGGGGATTGGTTGCACTTTTGAAGGAAGGAGTTGACCGTTGGCCACTTCCATATCTGATCTAAGACCACGTACTGCTGTGACACAAGTCTGGTTTAAGTATCGGAACTGGTGATTGGATTTTGAGTCACTTCGGCCTGGTAATCGGTAGCCATTGTGCCATGAAAATGATCTTCTGCTGCACTTGAAGGTAACGTGTTAAAGTGATGTTTTCGGGTATGATTGTGTGATTGGAGTCCTTTTGTAAACCCCAGCACTCTTGAGATTACAGAATGTCCAGCCGTTGCCAATCCTCGAGATGTTAATCTTGGAACATTTTCATGTTGGCCTTCCCCTTGTTATCTGTACCATCGTGGCCAAGCTGTCACTTCCTGGAATGAGTGGTTGACTTATAAGGGGGTGTCACTGCTTGTGTCAGCACTGAGGGACAAAAATACACCTGAGCGTCACTGTCACTGGCTGATTGGATGGACCACTGTCAGATGAGAAAGGCCAAGTCCAGCTCCAGTATGTTGGGAGGAATTTGGGATTGTACCACTCTTGGACCATATAATGCCATTCATTTTGCCTGCACACCACAGACGTGGCTGCACCTATAACCTGTATGAAACAAACTTTCATACAGGTTAGACATGCGAGGACTGAAGGAAAAACTTATTTTAGCTGCTTAACAAAAATCTCAACTCATAAAACTATCGACGCCAGCTGTATCTCATTATTAGACAGATGTTAATGACTGGGAACTGAATTCACTCTCCCACACCAAAGTCCATAGAGAAAATCAGAGGCAGTGAGTTCAAATGTTGTCTCCACAAGCCAAGGCGCTTCATAGGACTGCATTTAAATTTCCTTTGCTGGACCTCTGTGTTACCATGGACCTGTCATGGTGTGTTTGTCACATTTAATTATGTTCTCTGCCCTCGTTGACACAAAAGCAGGTCTGTCTTTGTGCCTCTGTCATGGTAAATAAAAGAAATGTTTGCATCTCGATGCAGAACCTGCGGCGCCTTTATTGTATGAATGATGTTTTGCACTTTTAAAGTGATAGTTCCGGTTTTTTATGTGTGGCTTTACAAGCACTGACACAAAGTCGGCCTGACCTGAGCTTTGCATGGAAGTGGCAGAAGATTGAAGAACATTCTTCTTGAAGAATGTGTTTTGTACTTTATCTCACTACTACACATCCTTTTCAGACTGGAAGCTGAAGTCTGTGCCACTCTTTAAATCTCTCTCTCTCTCTCTCTCTCTCTCTCTCACTCACTCACTCACTCACTCACTCACTCACTCACTCACTCACTCACTCACTCACCAAAGTCCATAGAGAAAATCAGCATTTGTAGCTCGCAGGGACACAGTTGCTGATTCCATCAGTTAGTGTCATATGTATTATTTTGTGACTTGTGCAAGTTAATCCTTCATTTGAATAAACACAAGTAACAATAATAGGCCGCAGTAGACGAGCAGCTCCAGTGTCTCTGTGACCTAAAAAACACTCATTTTCTCAGTGGAGTTTGTTGTGGGAGAATAAGAGTTTGAAAAACTGCAGTTTAATCCAGAAACAACTATTTAACTGTGAAGCAAAGAACCAAACATTTTTATAGAAAAAACAGTGTAGATTTAACCCGGCCCCAATTTTAGTCCGTGAGCCTTTTGTTAAGTGACAAAAATCAGTTTTTCTAGCTGGCTAGCAGCCATGTTTTTATTAAGGTGTACACACACACACACACACACAGTGACGTCAGTGCTGACATCGCTCTCATTGAAGCAACAGTTAAGTGATTTTACACAATAATTTTAATCATGTTATCTTATTTCTGTGATGTTAGCATGTTTTCAGTTCTGTCGTTTCAGGGTTGTTTGACTTTTCTCTCAGAGTGTGAACAACATGACGGATTTAAATGCATTGGAATTGTGGCTGTGTGGAGGTTTCAGCTAATATCTGGTATTTACATGTGATAACCCAGACAGGAGATGCAAATCTTATATTTAGCATGTTACCAAAACAACCCTTGAATGTTTGTTTGTTTGTTTGTTGGATAGAAAGTCACATGTCAGTCCTCTGTTGTTCGATCTCAAGCAGTTGCCTAATTGACCTTTGCCTCAACACAGATTTGACAAAGTCACAGGCTTCAGTCTTGACGTTGCGACAGCCGGTTCAACCATTAACCATTTGAAAGTGTCTCTGCGTCACACCAGGTGAGCTCAGACTGTTCACTCAGCCGTGACACTGTGCTGACCTCATGTCAGATTCCTCACGTAGACAACGGGAGAACTTATGTATGAACCCTGTGAAACTGGAAATAGGACCTGACTGAGCGTTACCTCCATATCAGCAGGTTCTCATAGTGTTGTTTGTTCTTGCCTTTATGTTCAGTGTTGTTGTTGTTGTTTTCTTCCCTGTGTGAATCTATGATCATGCTGTGAAGCAGAAAGTGAGGCGTCGTCCACATGTAGGGTATTTACATACAGTATTTAGGTATTTACATACAGTATTTAGGTATTTACATACAGTATTTAGGTATTTACATACAGTATTTAGGTATTTACATACAGGTATTTTCTGAAATCCTGTCCACGTGAAAACACAAAACCCACTGTTGTGTCCTGTTGTGTTAAAAGCATACAAACTCAACAGGAGGCCATGATATTATGGTAACTGTAAAGATAGATAGACACATTTGAGAACCACAGCTTTAAAGTCTCCGGGGTTTTGATCCGTTGGTCTTGCTGTCGTCGTCGTGCTCAGACCATCCAGACCACTTTGGATCTAGTGGAACATGAAAAGCGTTATAATTCCAAACATTATCTCTGGGTATTTTATCAACTTTGACAAATTCAATTGAGTACAATTTGAGTTCAATTCTATTTGGACTTGCACAGTAATTCACTTTGTTTCTCACGTCATGTAAACGTACTGAGTGATCGCGGAATTCAATACTTCTTTGATCACTGACTCCAGTTACTGACAGATGCATAACTTTGTAAGGTGCTACATTATTAATTAGCAGCGCAACAGGTTTGGCAGCTAAATTGGCTTTCTGACGAGAGAGATGAAGGTTTAGCTAATGCAAATATAATCTGGTTTTACTCCTCACGATCGACACAGAGATTCTGCACATGCAGCTCGGTTTGGTCTGTTTTTCACATTTAATGTTTCACTTTTCATTTATAGATTGAGAATCAAATGATTTCACAGGATTCTCAGTTTGTACTTTGTCTTGTTTTTGACGTGGAAAATTAGGTCACCATCAAAAATGTCTCGACCCACTTTTCATAAACGACACCAATTAAGTAAACAACATTCTTTATTTATAACTGTTGCAATCCTCTGTTTTGTCCTAGAATTAATATTTCTAATGGGATTAGATTTAAATTACCCTGTAAATTATTCAATGAACAGATCTTTTTTTTTCCCTCCTAGTTCACTTTGATTTGACTTTGATGTTCTTTAGCAGTTCTGACGTCACTAAAACTGCGTGCACACATAATTGTACGTTCATCACAACATTTTCCTAAGTGAGATTAATCTCACCTGCCCAGAACCCACAGGCTTCTCATTTGAAATTAGAATACTATGATACTAATTATACTATTGTTCATTTATTCTTTCATCTTCAACCGCTTTATCCTCTACAAAGTCACACCCTTGGCATTCGGTTCGATTCTTGTGATTCTTCACATTTTAGTATCGGCTCAGCTCGCTTGGAACAGGCACCACAAGTACCAGGTACTGTCACTAATGGGAAACCTAGTAAGTGCCTTTAGGTTCACCCGCTCGACAGCTTGTGAAACAAATATCTAACCACCCAATCATACATGGCCCCAGATCTGCGTCACGTACCGCCGATAAATTGACCAAAACCTATGAGGAATACTTTTCTAGCACCGTGTTGAATCTATGACCTGAAGAATCCAGAAGGTTCTGACTTCCAAGGGAGGTCCAAATGAGTACTTGTAAGGTGCACCTACAAAGACCTAATGTTTCAGTCATTGGTGCAACATGTTTGACTTGATGGAGCTTCATGGAACTCCTGTATGTTCGTCATATTTACATCACAACATGTTAGAACTCTGCAGTGGGACGGCAAACACGGACACCTGCTGTGTTTTGGTTTTGGAGTGGTAAAATGCAGCTGTTGTCCTCTGTAGGCCTGATGAGACATCTCGTGGGACGTGAAGTCAAACGTGGCCTCAGTGTCTCACGTGTCACACTGACACTGTTACATAGTGTCTCCTGTTGACCACAGCGTAACCTGAGAGCTGGTGACATACGACCGCCAGGGTTCCTTTTAAAACGTTTAAAACAAACCTCCCTGGACGATTTTCACAAAAGTGCAATGTAATGACAATGTACTGTATATGTAAAAACATCAATTATTTAATTGAGGTTACATTTTTAGATGAATTGGGAATGAAAACAAAATAAAAACGTTAAAATTATTTTTGGACCATAACACACGTACAGTTAAGTCAAAACACAATTAGCCATAAAATCTATTTCAGCTCAAATCTACAGAATCCTTTTCAGCCTTTTCTGACTGGAAACTTTGAAAAGTTTGTAAACTTCTCTCTCTCACTTGCACCAAAGTCCATAGAGAAAATCAGAGGTTTTTTTAAGCTCACAGGGTGCTGTGATGTAAAATTGATGACTTTCTCTATGGGGTTTGGTGCAGGAGAGTGAGCGGTTTTAAGGATCGTGACACATGGCAGCCTGAAGGAACCAGGATCACCGTCTGACACAATCTAATTTAATATTTACACATTTTAAATCCAGTTTCCAGAGTTACTGGCAGCCACACACAGATGCATGTGTGGATTTGACTCTCCACTCCACTGTGCTGTGTTGCTTCCTCTCACCCAGGGAACAGCAAAGTATGTGAGTGGCGAGTGGGCGGTTCCCCACGTAGACCCTCTTATCTGAAGGTTAAGTGCGGGTGTGTCGTGGTCTCGCTCTGATGTGACGCATAGATATTCACGCAGAAGCTTTCCTGTCTGACATGACGGCACTTTCATTTCAGCAAAGTAGGGTTTGTTGTTTTTTTCCATCATTTCAAATGTGTTTCTTTGTAAGTTTAAAAGTGGATTTTGAACATGGTAGACACGATGAAGTTTGATAAATGAAGTTTAATTCTGGGGCTGGGTCATATGCAGGCAAAATCTTATCTTATTATATATTTTAAGTATCGATATATATCACAAATCAGGCTGGACAAAATGGCTTTTAGATAATATCTGGGTATTTTTAGTCTATCCTGAGGAGCTATATGTGGATATAAATACACTGTAAATACACATCATTATATAAAATATAATCTACTGTTTATTTCTTTGTCTTTTTAATGTTAAATGAAGGATATTTACGTCTGTTAGAAACAAGGAAATTGACTGTAAATATGGTAAAATTCTGATATAACACAAATACTTAAAATGCGTAAAAATGTTTAATATAATTTTGGCGATTCCATGTCTTGTTTTTATCAATTTTTTTAATGTTTATTTCATTAATTTATTCAATATAATAAAACCAGGAAAAGCCATCACAGATACCTTATGACCCAATATATCCCAAGATCTAAGACCACATCTTGACTCATCAAGTCACAACATATGTATTTGTATACAGTATATAATATTGATTTTTTTGTATTATTTGAACAATAGCAGAATGTTGGCCCGTGTTTTTAAATGAGAATGTTTCAGTGTGGCTTGAACAGTAGGCAGCAGGTCAACACTTGACGCTCCAGCTGTTCTTGTTTCCTGTTCTCGGAGCCAATTGTTGCTGCATATTTTCTCCAGGTCAAACTTCTTATTCTGAGAGTTTCATAACTGAAGAATGTGAAACTCTGCGCTCTCTCTCTCGCTCTCTCTCTCTGTGTCTCTGTCTCACTCTCTCTCTCTCTGTCTGTCTGTTTCTCCCACTCAGTGTTTTTTCTTTCCTTTCTTGGCGTTCTTTGTCCATCTGGGCAGGAACTTGTTGACTCAGCTTTGATCCTTTCTCTCTCTTCTCACACTCAGTATGTTTCCATGCACAGTTGAGTCTACGTCGTTTAATTGTTCTCTTGTCCTTGTTCCAGTGCAAACACTAGCTGAGAATTGATTTAAGTCCCACACACACACATGAGTTTTGAATCGTATCGGCTTTTTATCCACAAGGAACCGGCTTTGCGAACCCGAAAGCCGTGTTTCCATCTTGGTATAGTTTTGTTTGGAACAGTAAAGTGCTGGGCCAACTTTCCCTGGTAGGCGTGGTGGGGGCTGAGCCCGATGGCCGGCGAGATATGGAGCGTGACGTTGTAGCGGGGCGGCTGTTTGTCTCAACAAGACGTCAAGCTTTGTATGAGAATAGACGGCTGTCATGCGTCTAGCTCCACCCGTACCGTACCAAGGGAAGGCTACTGAAAAATGGAACGGTTGGGGCTGATTATTTTTACTCAGTACCGTTCAATTCAGTGGAAACATGTTTCCCAAGATGCCACAGCGCCACATACAGGCCTTGAGCATATAGTACACTGTTTGAGTCATTTGGGCAGTTTTGTGTGTATAAAGACATTTTAAGAAGAATTATTGTATTCGTAAGGATAAGTGTGTGTCCACCTCCGTTACACTAGGTGGCGATATGCCCCCTTTCAGCTTTTGGTATTCAGCAGTTTCCAGTTCAACTGGCGGCTCGATGTCGGCATGTTTAGTGCCTTTCCGAGTATAAAATTCTGTATAACATTTACAGCATTAGCGTTAAAATGATTTGTCTGCGCTGTAAAATACTTTGAACACCTTTATCTGTCCCTGGGGTTTTATGTGTCAGTGATCTGTTTATTATTGAAGAGCTTGGTGCAAATCCAGTTTCATATTACTAATCCATCACAGTGCTTTTGCTTTTATTTTAAAGTTGGGTTAAAGAAATGCAGTTGAGGCAGGAAACCCTTCGGTTCCACCACAGACGAATAATATTGATACAGGAAAGCAGACGAAGAAAGACATGAGAGATGAGCAGCCAGGAGTCAAACTGGATGTTGTGGTGCTACAGCTGGGGCTGCTGGTCGGTCTGAGCAAACTACAATTCATGCTCACGACAGTTTATGGTTCATTTAGTGATGGTTGACACGTGAGACAGACGGCTGAGAAAAATGTCTGACATGCCAGAAATTCTGCTGCCCTCAAACTCGACATCCGGAGACAGGCTGGTATGAATAGCCGTGCCGTTTGCTTTAGTACAGGATGTCCGGTATGTTTGTGTAATCATTCAATCACGTCATCGGAACACTGGAGCAACACCTCTAATCCGTACTCCATCTGGTTGTCCAAACACTCTCACCCTACCTCTGAAGGTGGAGACCATGCAGACAACCTTCAGAGGAAACTCCTTATTTTTGGTCACGATCACCTCCTCCGGTGCCACTTCGGGTCATCAGCTGAGTACCACCATTCCTCAACGTTTCGGCCCTTGAAACTAGAACGCCTCCTGATGACGGAGCAGCCACTCTTGGTGTCATGTCCTTTGTCCGGAAGCTGCTTTTCTCTGCATCTTCTGCCAGTTCCTTCAGGGCCTTTGGCTGCTTCATTCCTGTCACCCAAAAGGTTTTTGGGGTCATGATGCCAACTAAACCAAACGTCTCTTATGGAACAGATTGTACTAATTTACATCGCGTTGTTCCTGAGCTGCTGACCATTTCCGCCTGTGTGTACACAGTTCCGTTTAAACAAATATTAGGTTTTGTATCGGTCTAGTATTGATCTCATATCCCATTCCAGGAGCAACCATTTCCTACCAGGACTTTGCCCTGAAATTTGCCCTTGGACTGTATAGTTTAAAGGGGACATATTATACCCTATTTCCCCCATTAAAATAGTTCCCTGGTGTCCTAATGAACATGTCAGTGACATGCCTTGGTCAAAATACCATAAGGATGAAGCATCATAGCAGTTCAATAACCCTGCTAAGCCCGCCCCTTTCAGAACGCTCGGTTTTCGTGCTTGGTCCCTTTACATGCAAATGAGACACAGGCAAACACACACCCACTTCTTCCAGGGGGTTTCTGATTTGTCCTCGTTACAGCGCTTTACAGCTCTATTCGTCTCCCCCTCCCTCCACTAGTTCTCTGACAATATCAACATGGCAGCGTGCGCAGAAAACAGCGAGAGTGCCGTCACAGGAAGAGACGTTCTACATAAGGATCGAGCCGAACAGTGCCGAACTGTTAATCAGTTAAAAACACTTAGGAACAGCACCACTGATCGCCAGCGGCGCGCGGCGAGCTGCATAAGCTGGCGCTGTATGTTACTGTATCAGACCGGTGACTATGCTCCGGAGACCTCGTCACCGCGGCACCGCTGATCGCCAGCGGCGAGCGGCGAGCTGCCTAAACGCATACAGCGGCCGTTTAGGCGGCTCGCCGCGGTGGCGATCAGCGGTGCCGCGGTGGCGATCAGCGGTGCCGCGGTGGCGAGGTCTCCGGAGCATAGTCACCGGTCTGCACCGGAGCTGGCGATCAGTCGCATACAGCGGCCGTTTAGGCGGCTCGCCGCGGTGGCGATCAGCGGTGCCGCGGTGAGCTGATTTTCACAGAGAGTGCAGCACCTCTGCACAGAGAGTGCAGCACCGCTGATCGCCAGTGGCGAGCGGCATAAACTGCCGCTCGCCGCTGTATATGTGATTGTATCAGACTGAGTCTGTGCTCCGGTCATGGAGGACGTACTGAACAAATATGTTTAATTAGGACGTGTCAGAATGGTCAGTTATGAGCTCTATGTGACCTTTTCTTAACAACGTGTGTGTGTTTGTACGTCGGTGAAATACGTCCCCTGACTAAATACGGCGACCGCTGTCTAGTGCGAACACACGAACACACGTTTGCTGACTTTATCCGGCACATTAGCTTCATATATCAAATCCTCTGTGGAAGTTTGTGTAAAACACTGTGCTCCACTGTGCAGCCACGAACAGCACACTTGTCCCTCTGCGTTGACATAATACCGCTCTTCCTCCCTCGCCTGCACTCTCGCAGGGACAAGGTGGAGCTAAGGTGGAGCTCTCGAAGTAAACTTACTGGTGGGGCGGTAACATTCGCGGTGAAATGCGCATGCTGACGTCATAAACGCAGGGAATTCAACATCGAGTGTTTTATCGCCTATACTTACACTAAGGGGGACCACGAAAACATGACGGAGTATTCTTTTTCCACACTTTGGTGACTGGTAGGGCCCCCAGAGTCCCAAATATAAGTATTAAAATGGTTAAAAAGTTGATTTTGCGTAATATGTCCCCTTTAAGAGTTCAGTTACACATATGGTACATTGGTACCAGCCAACCTCCTCGCATAACTTCAAGCAAATGTCCATAGCTACCGTCTTCTTTGTTGTCCCTTTTGCCACATGTAGTATAGAGGACCACTATGTGGCCTTACAAATCGAGAGATAGCCAAGTGCCGAAGGTTGTTTCTGAAACAGGAGGACAACACAGACAGACTTGATCATTTTATGTTTTTGAAATCAGCCTTTTGTATAGTTTGATGTTTAAAAAAGCCAGAAAACATTTCTGACACTTGTTGTGTTGAGGTGGTCCGTTCGGTATGGGATGTTTGCTTCCGTTGGCATTGCTATCCAAGTTGTTTATGATCACAGAGAGACTAGAATTCATACTGCCTAATAATGCCTTTTGGATAAAGTTCAGGTTAAGAGCACACCATGAATAAAACATCCTTTATTGAATGGAATGGCACCAACCCATCATCATATCATTACCAAGTGCTTCCTTCTCGTATTATCTCAGAAGCCATTGTCTTCTTATGGACTCTACTAGTTACAGATCCCACCTTGTCCTGTTTTATGCACAGAAGATGTTGACAGACTCTGTTTTTTAGCAAAGTGTGGGTGAATGAGCTGTCTCTTTGTTTGCGCCCTAGTGACACATTTCTCTTGCTCCACTTGTCACCTGTACACCACAGTTCCTTGTGCCTCAGGCGACGGGTAACCTGATTCCACACTACTTAATGTCATTTACTTTACCCTTAACTTCCTGACATGACTTGTTTTAATGTGACTTGGAAGCTTTTTAGCTAAATTGACAAAAAAGTGGTACATTTTAGTTTGGTTCAATGCAAAATGATTTGCATTTCCGTTGCCAGGTGTTGAGAAGGGTACCAAAATCACCATCACAGTTTTTGGAACCCTTCCACTGGGGTACCAAGCACAGTGTTTTGCCTCCTACTGGGTGGAGCTAGACACAGGGAAATGGCAGGTGTTTTTTTTGCAGCCTTCTGTCAAACAAAACCTTCTTCGTTGCGAGAACCCGCCACATGCCAAGAAGAAAGAACATAAAATGCTGGATGTCCGCCATTGTTACCCGTGAGTCACTGCTGTTTAACATTTCTTCTTCTTTATGGAATTTGTTGGTTTTTTGATTCTGGTTTTTTAATCATTCCAAGAGTAAAAACTTTGATTTTAGCATTTAAAGCACTTTATGCTACAATTTGTATTTACTAAAGTCTGACTGATTGATTCCATGAAGTGGCACAGTACAGTTTAGCTCACTATAGTGTGGTTGCGTTTCCACATTTCAACTACTTCCTGTGTTATCACTCCCACAATCCACCCTGCCAGATGTGGGTTTTATGAAGGCGGGGCTTCCAGAGTTTGTGATCTTTCCCATAGATGTCCACGGGCCTCTGTGTTCAGTGCAGTGTGTGCACTTTTCCTGTATCTTTCTCTTGACCCAGTGGGAGAGTGTGAGTTACAGTGCAGTTTATCATGTCCGGTCATCAGAGACACTCTAAAGTAGGACAGTTTTTAGTCTCTGAGCTGACGTTGACAGCTTCCTGTGCTGCAGGAGTGTGATGAACAACGTGGGGCAAGTTTTCAACAGGACAAAACAGAGATTTGTCCAGGTTTGTTATTATTCCAGTTGTCCGGCGCACATTTTGACCTTGTTAGGACATTTTTTGTCTGGTCCTCACAACTTTAAAGGGCTTTTTGAGGGTTAACATCAGATTTATACGGTTAGGTTTAGACATGTAGTTGTGATATTTAAGGTTAGGGTAAGGGGTGAGGGAATGCATTGTATCTAATGAGTGTCCTCACAAAGAGTGTGTGTGTGTGTGTTTGTGTGTGTGTGTGTCCATGACGCTAATAGTAACTGAGAGGCTTCTACTTGCTGCCAGTTAACAGAGACCTGAGACCCCCATTGGGCCACTCAAAGACTTGAAAGGAAAAGTGCGTGTGTTATGTGTGAAATAGAGATGATTATGTGACTGGCACAAAGTAAAAGACCAACCAAATGTTGTTATTGCGTTCGTGTACACGCAGATCTTCAGGTGCTTTTATTTCAGACTTTATTTTAAGCTGTTGTACATGCAGGTGTGTGTGTGTGTGTGTGTGTGTGTGTGTGTGTGTGCGTGAGACAACGAAACACTATCCATCTCTTACCCGGTAACGATGACCGTAATGCTGAGAAGCCTCCAGAGATCAGGATCTGATACTTCACTTTGACACAGATGTTATCCAGGAAACGTTTGGTATCAAATTTAATTAAGTTAAGTTTGGTTGTTGGGTAGAGTTTGCAGTGTGAATTAAATGGTCAGTAAGTTAAGTGCAGCACTTTTAAATAGTATGGCTGCATCATAGAATAGAATAGAACTTTATTGAGGTAAGAGGTAGTCATAAAACAAGAAATAGAAATAAGAGACATGTAAAAGACGTCAAGACTGACACGGAGTTAGTTTACATTTAAAACTGCTCTTTACTGCAGCTGTGGATTCAAAGTTTGGTGGTCACTTTGTGGAGGCTCAAACTGACTGAAACACGGGATGGAAGCGATCTGCCAGGAAACTCCTCGTTCAGTGAAAAGTTGAGGCAAAGATTCCTGGGATTTTCCAGTTACTTTGGTTGCGATTGACACAATCTTTGCTAAAATAACTTTATCACTGACTTAAACCTGGCTGAGGATACTAGGGCTGATTCTCAGGACTTCCGGGTGGACGGTCTTGATCTTGCAAGGCTGGTTTTCTGCTAACAGACAGTAGGGGGCAGTGGAGACAGCCCCCCTCTGCTTTTAATAGGTGTTTACTTTTCCTTCCACCCCAACCTGTCTTGGCAGATGGCCACACATGTTTGAGTCTGTTTCTGTCAGCGATTTCTTCTTCTGTTAAAAGGGAGTTTTGTTGGGTTTCTCTGCTCTCGATGATGTTGTCTATGTACAGAGCCTTGAGCTAATGTATGTTGTGACCCGGCGCTATACAAATAAAATTGAATTGAATTGAATGCTAAGGTGAAAATTTGTCGCTGTGCCTCTTCTCGTCCACTGCTGCACTCGGGTGGAGCTAACGGCTAAACTTGAGCTTCTCCCGTGACCGTTCAGCTGAAGCCTTCCAAGGTCACGCTCACTCATAATCCTATCAGACATGCAGTGGAGCTGCAGGAGCCAAAATAAACCAAAGAATCTGTGTTGTAGGGAAAGAAAAATCTGTGTGTGCGGCTTAATTGGTGAACTCAGGAGGCTTTTATATTGTTGTTGCTGCTGTAAAGTGCATGTTATGGTCAAAGCGGTTGTAACCCCTGGTTACCTCGTAGAGAAGTGAGGAAGGTCGCGACTTCGTGAGGCAACACGTCGACCTCTGCAGTTTATTTTCAGTGCGAGCTGCAAACATTCCTCCACTTTGGAATGTGACCTCTCCTTTGAATGATTTCAGATTCTTCCAGCGAGCTTTGTTTGTCCTCATCACTGCTGACGTTACTTACTGTCAACAAAAGGCCCGAAGAAAGTGAAATGTGAAAGGTGTGATTCAAAGTAAGAAAATGTAGTCGTGATGAAATGTTATTAGTTGTCGACTGATATTGGTTTTCTATAAATTAGGGCATTGTATGTATATCAATGTATATTTACCTTATTTTCTCGTTTTCCTTCCTCATTTTTGCAAAGAAAAAAAATAAAATAAAATAAAATTGTAATCATTGGAATTGAAATATCCAAATATCTAATATAATACCCAAACTATTTATCGGTCTACCTGTGTATTTTTACCACAAGAAATATGAAAATCTGCTTCTTTAGTAGCTTTAATAAAAAGGCTCAAGACTAATCTCTCCTCTAAAAATGCTTTTTGGTTTTTGTTTCTTTCAGAATCAGCTGATCATGGAGGCGCAGTCGTCTGATAAAATGTGGTTAAACGACATAAAAATTGTAATTTTTAAACTTAATTTTAAAGTCATGACACAGGTCATGAAAACAACTAAAAAATAAATTTACTTTGTTTGAAAAAGTCAAGTTTTCGTGACATTTATTTGTAATAATTGGCTGTTCCATGAATAACAGTCAGTGAATGCCAGTTCTTAAAAAAATGGCAAATATCAATTTATCGGTCTACCTCCAAATGTTACACGAAACTCTGATTGTGTTTGGCTGTTTTTCCTCAAGAACCAGCAACAGACATCTGATTAAATATGTGTAAACTACATAAAACACAAATTATCATTTTTAAACATAATATGGAATACATGAAACAGGTCGTCAAACAAAAATAAAGTTTGAGTGACTTGGCAATATTTATCAAGGATCAATGACACAAAAATGTCTAATATATTTATTATGTGTATTAAAATATGGTAAATTTATCGGTCGACCTCTAAATGTGATGTGAAATGTTGACCAACTTCTGAAATTTTCTGTGTATTTTAACCATAATAGAAATATGAACATCTAATTGTTTAAAAACAACAAAAAAGGCTGATCTTAAAAACACTGTTTGCTGTTTGTTTCTTCCAGAATCAGCTGATCATGGAGGCACAGTCGTCGTAGATCAGAGTCCAGCGCTGACAGAAGAAAAGTGTCAACAGAAACCGGACATCGGAGGAGGAGGAGGAGACCGGGACACTGGTCACCACCGGTGCTGATGGGTGAGACAGAGGATGAGCGGACAGCTCAGGCCAGCCAGCTCTTTGAGAATTTTGTCCAGGCGTCCACCTGCAAAGGGACGCTGCAGGCCTTCAGCATCCTCTGCAGGCAGCTGGAGCTGGACCCGCTGGACTACAGCAACTTCTACAGCTCGCTGAAGGCGGCGGTCAGCTCATGGAAGGTCAAGGCTCTTTGGACCAAACTGGACAAGAGGGCCCAGCACAAGGCCTACAGCCAGAATAAAGCCTGCCAGGGCACCAGGGTAAGAGGACAAGGAGATGAATGGGGCGGTTGCAGCAATATTTGATTTTTGGTTTGTTTTTGCCTCTACCGTTGCTAACAGTTCTAAGAGTTGGTGACCGGGGTGAAAGCGATCAGTGATGATTTTCTTTTTTGCACTGCTGATATATCAGTCATAAAGTGGCAAGTTCTTCTAGGCTGGTTTTACCTGCTAATTTTAGTTTGAAAGAACCTCTGAGAGCGTCAATAATAGGATTTAGTACAGGTCTATTTAGTTTAGCTGGTAATCTGGACACACTTTTGGTGAAACTGGGTTAAAGCTGAGGTTTGACGGTGGGAGTTTTCAGATGCAGCTCATGTGATGAGTGAATCTTGAGCCTGTCATGTTGTCATTGTTGTGACCACGTCTTAAGTAAAAATATAAGCAGCATGTTTTGTGTGTGAGTGTGATGGTGGAATGTCTGCATATCGGAGGAAAAGATAACCCTTCCAAAGGGGAATGAGGCCGTGGAGTCGCGGGAAGATTAATACACAGATGGGGCTGGACCGAGCATCGGCCAAAAATAACAGCTCAACTATGACTTGTTTTAACTGGAGAACGTCTGTTTTTAAAGAGGTTGTAGAAGCTAAATGGGTCAGAAAATTGAGGCTCTTTGTTGCCTTTTTTCTCCTCAAACCAGAGCAGAGTTTAGTATCAGCTGCTGTAAACGCTGTAATCGTCAAAGTTCCATTAACAATGCTACGTCTTTGTCCGTGCCCAGTGTCTGATCATCGGCAGTGGCCCATGTGGTCTGCGGACAGCCATCGAGCTGGCACTGCTGGGCTGCAAGGTGGTGGTGATTGAGAAGCGGGACACCTTCTCCAGGAACAACGTGCTCCACCTGTGGCCCTTCACCATTCACGACCTCAGGGGCCTCGGAGCCAAGAAGTTCTATGGCAAGTTCTGCGCCGGCTCCATCGACCACATCAGTGAGTGTTTTGACTTTTCTCCGTCTGTGGTGACATGTTTCCACTGGCACTTGTTCAGGTCCAGGTTTAGTAACTCAACAGTGTCATGTAATAATATCCTCTTTAAAAAAGCTTTGCTGACTGTACATTTCAAGACTTACACAGTCAGACCTTCGGAGGACTGAGATGTAACAAACAACACGATATGGACAAAAGTATTTTGCAGCTTCCACTTTCCTTAAGATGTTGAAGTGTTCCGAATTTGTGTCCATTCATTCTGTAGAGCATTAATGAGGTCAGAGACACTGATGTTGGACGAGAAGACCTGGCTCACAATCTCAGGGCTCTGTGCAGGGCCAGTTCTCCTACACCAAACTCAAAGTCAAACCTTGTCTTTATAGTCCTTGCTTTGCGCACTGGGACACAGTCATGTTGGAATAGAAAAGGGCCTTCCTCAAACTGTTGGAAGCATAGTCTTGTCCAAAAATGTCTTGACATGCTGAAGCGTTAAGATTGTCCTTCATTGGCGATAAGGGGCCAAGAGCCCAAAGCCTTATTGCAACCCTGGAATTCAATATTCAGGTGTGGCCAAATACTTTTGTGTGTCCACTCCAGGTATCCGTCAGCTCCAGCTGATGCTGTTGAAAGTGAGCCTGATTCTGGGAGTGGAGATTCACGTCAACGTGGAGTTTGTCAAACTTCTGGAGCCTCCAGCGGAGCAGACTGATGACAGTGAGTCTGTGTGTGTGTGTGTGTGTGTGTGTGTGTGTGTGTGTGTGTGTGTGTGTGTGTGTGTGTGTGTGTGTGCATGCTACAGTATTATCTGTATGCTAACAGCCCATGAGTGCCACTGACTTGTCCTGCATATTTCAGCTATATTTGGAACCCTCTTTGCTCTCCACATATGTTCAAGTGATCAGAAATGTTCCTACAAGCAGCAGAGAATTTATAGAATAACTGTCTATTGATAGTCGGCTGAGAGTCAGGGTTTTTATTTTTGAGGCTCCAAAAATATCCATCCCAAATATGTTAGACTGTATGTTTCCTCCTGAAGCCAACTAGGAAATGTAATACATTGAATAGCCACTAGGGGGCGACTCGAACAACAACAAAAACAAAACTCAATGAGGGAATTATGGGAAAAATTGCTCTGACTTCAATGATTCATTTATTTGACTGTCACACAACTCTTCTTCAGTAGAACGTAATGTCAATTTTGTCATTTATGTTATGATTCATAGGGGAAAACGATGATTGGACACCAGTGTGTTTTGACAGCTGGTATCGTCCAATAGGAGCCTGGTTGTTGCAAAACGCCAACATGGCGCCAATGAAATTGTGAATCTCGAGGCTTTAAAATGGGATTTCAGATGCTTATGGGGTGACGTCACGAATGGCTGCCACTAGGGTTGTATGAGTGACGGCTGACTTGGCAAAAGTGCTTCTGTTGACTAAAACTTTACCCTCATCTTTACCTACGTAAGTCTACGATATCTTAACAATGTGTTTGCCATGTTTTCTCCCCAACACCAAATACCATTCATAAAACCAGTGATTTTACATCACATCACACAGGAGTTGTGGATTCACTGCTGTCATCAGTAATGACCTGGGTGTTTCAAATCCTTTGTTCAGATTAACCTCAGTGACACAAACTCATCAAAGGAGGCAGCAGGAGACCAGCAGCTCATGTGTCCCTGCGAGCTTAGAACACACGTTTATTCTGTGGACTTTGGTGAAGGAGTGGTTTAACACTGAGACAAAGCAGCAAACATATTCTTAAGATATTGCAGATTTTAGTGGGCGTAGATTTTATGAGTTCGGGCTTTTGCCAAGTATTCCCCACAGGCAGCCATGTTGTGTGTCAGTGTCGTAGTGACCTTGTGTCCGTTCCTCATATAACCACATTAAAAAACAACAACTGAACTATCCATTTAAAATACAGTATATTAGGACTTTCCCACTGTAGTGAAACACCACCATCCCTGAAGTTGGAGCTCAGAGCAACATATCGCAGCTACTTTGTGGCAGTTGAGAAAATCTCATGCGGTCAAAAGACAGGAAGTGGCTTCCTGATCAAATCAGTGATGATATGCGACCGCTTCCTTTGTGCCAAGAACTTCACTTCCACTCACACTCTCTTTTTTTGTCCTTTTGAATATGTACATGTGTTATTGGTAATGACGGGCTCTGTGTTGTCCCGCAGGCCCCGGATGGCGGGCAGAGGTGCAGCCGTCCACGCATCCCGTCTCAGACTTTGACCTTGACGTCGTGATCGGAGCCGACGGACGCAAAACCACGTTAGAAGGTGAGAGAGAGAGAGAGAGAAAACGTGGCTCCAGTGGGAGGCTGTGGTTGTTTATGATTCTACACAACTTTTTTTACTGACCCACATTTTTTAGATACTTGCACTCAAAGTTTATTTTTTACTGGAAAAGAGGCGAGGTGTCACTGGGTAAAGCATTTCCTGTTGACTAATTTCAACAGGAAGCTGAATGGTTTGTATTTGGAAAGTGTTGTTAGAGAGTGTGCTGGTATTTAGATTGATTTAAAGGGCTTGTTCAGGATTTGTAGGATATTAGCAATGGGAAGACCTTCAAGTCTCTAGTCTTAACCTTCAAGTCTCTAGTCTTAACCTTCAAGTCTCTCGTCTTAATCTTCAAGTCTCTAGTCTTAACCTTCAAGTCTCTCGTCTTAATCTTCAAGTCTCTAGTCTTAACCTTCAAGTCTCTAGTCTTAACTTTCAAGTCTCTGGTCTTGACCTTCAAGTCTCTAGTCTTAACCTTCAAGTCTCTAGTCTTGACCTTCAAGTCTCTAGTCTTAACTTTCAAGTCTCTAGTCTTAACCTTCAAGTCTCTAGCCTTAACCTTCAAGTCTCTAGTCTTAACCTTCAAGTCTCTAGCCTTAACCTTCAAGTCTCTAGCCTTAACCTTCAAGTCTCTAGCCTTAACCTTCAAGTCTCTAGCCTTAACCTTCAAGTCTCTAGTCTTGACCTTCAAGTCTCTAGTCTTAACTTTCAAGTCTCTAGTCTTAACTTTCAAGTCTCTAGTCTTAACCTTCAAGTCTCTAGCCTTAACCTTCAAGTCTCTAGCCTTAACCTTCAAGTCTCTAGCCTTAACCTTCAAGTCTCTAGTCTTGATCTTCAAGTCTCTAGTCTTGACCTTCAAGTCTCTCGTCCTTCAAGACCTTCAGAGAGCCAAAAAGATATCTCTCGTGAGCACTCTTTGGATGAGAGTGGTCATGTAATTCCCTAAGCCCTAAATTATGTTGCATGGTTGATTTTTTTCCGAACATTTTTAAACTACAGATTAAACAATTCACTGAAGAGAAGGATTCCTTTAATCTGTATCAACATGTAATACTTTTGTAGGATTACAGGGTCGGGACTTGATTTAGTCTTTGCCAGAATTAACTATTTATTTAAGATGGACTTTAAAATCTGTTGTGATGCTGAATTCCAATCCTAATCTGATCTCCCGATTTGCCACCGTTTCCTTAAATGTATGGTTTTTTTTTCACTTCTTGGCAGGTTTCAGTCGTAAAGAGTTCCGAGGGAAGTTGGCCATCGCCATCACGGCCAACTTCATCAACAGAAACACCACAGCAGAGGCCAGAGTGGAAGAAATCAGCGGCGTGGCCTTCATCTTTAACCAGAAGTTCTTTCTGGAACTCAAGGATGAGACCGGTGAGAAGACATCGACGACGTGTTTACGACTTCTCTGTCTCTTCTTCTTTCTTTTTGTATTCACGTGGTTTTCACATACTTTCAGGGATCGACTTGGAGAACATAGTTTACTACCGAGACAACACTCACTACTTTGTGATGACGGCAAAGAAGCAGAGTCTGCTGGACAAAGGCGTCATCATTAACGTGAGTCTGAGACGGGCAGCACTGTGTGTGTCCACCAGGTCAGTGAGTGATGGGACTTCACGCTGGATGATAATGAATCAAGGGCTTTAATTAGATGTGTGTGTGCTCTCTCACCTCTGGTCCATGTCTCCTCCCTGACACACACACACACACACACAGTCTGGTTTCCATGACATCAGAGGACATTACTTTGACCTACATGAATTTCCTGGAGACTTGCTTTACCTTAACCTAACCACCTTATCCTAACCTTAACCATCACAACTAAGTGACTAACCTTAACCCTTACCCTAACCTAAACACAATGCTAACCCGAATCCTAAAACCAGGTCTTAACCCTTGAAAGTTGTGGGGCCCCAAACGAAACATTTTATGAGTCTGAAGTTTTATTAATGAGGTGATTATTATTGTGGTATTTAGACTGTGTTCAGTCACCCAGTGAAAATAAACACAGACACACACACACACACACACACACACACACACACATAGATACAGGGGCATATCTTTTCAAACACACACACACACACACAGAGAGAGAGGTGGTGACACCCAGCCTTGCTGTTCCCTCTGTGTTCACCGTCTCTCAGTGACTCAGTGAGTGATGTTGTTTAATATTGTTGTTTGTGTCTCGGTGAAATCATCTTCTCTTCACCAGCATGCTGGTGTGTTTTTGTCCATGGGTTTATCTCACTCTGCTTCAGTCGAGTCAAAACAACATGACATAGTTATTCGATGAGAGACTGTTATGTTTAGACTTGAGTTCATACCAGAGCCACGACGTGACGTCAGCAAACTGGACTCTGAGGATTTTCAAAAACAATTAAAGCTGCAGTGCGTAATATTTCAACAGAAACGTTCTGTTTCACTCAGAAACATCACAATTAAATATTTCCCCGCATGGTTTAACCCTAAATTTGTGTTATATTTTGTGTATGAAAAGTGCGACATATGAAATTGAATTGGTTTTTCAATTGGTTGGTTGGTTTGACTGGTTAGTTGACTGGTTAATAATTTGGTTGGTTGGTTAGTAGATTTGAATGGTTAGTTGGTTGATTTTTAGGGGTGTATTGATTTGACTGGTTAATAAATTGGTTGGTTGGTTAGTAGATTTGATTGGTTAGTTGGTTCATTTTTGGGGGTGTATTGATTTGACTGGTTAATAAATTGGTTGGTTGGTTAGTAGATTTGAATGGTTAGTTGGTTGATTTTAGGGGTGTATTGATTTGACTGGTTAATAAATTGGTTGGTTGGTTAGTAGATTTGATTGGTTAGTTGGTTGATTTTTGGGGATGTATTGATTTGACTGGTTAATTAGTTGGTTGGTTGATTTGACTGGTTGGTTGACTTGCTAATTAATTAATTAATTGGTTGGTTGGTTGGTTGGTTGAGTTGATTTGATTGGTTGGTTGATTTGACTGGTTGGTTGACTGGCTAATTAATTAGTTGGTTGGTTGGTTGAGTTGATTTGATTGGTTGGTTGATTGGCTGGTTATTAAACTGGTTGGTTTGTTGGGTTAGTTGATTTGAGGGCCTTTTTGGGGGGGGGTGATTTGACTGACTAATAAATTGGTTGGTTTGATTGGTTGGTTCGTTGGTTTGATTGGTTATTAAATTGGTTGGTTAGTTGATTTAGTTGATGGATTGATCCATCTCAACCAGTGATTCATGGTGAGTGTCCCTAAACTGTCCTCCCCTTGTCTCTTCACAGGACTACATAGAAACCGAGCGACTGCTCAGTTATGACAACGTCGACCAGGAGGCGCTGCTCTCTTACGCCCGTGAAGCCGCTGACTTTGGCACAAATTACCAGCTGCCGTCACTGGACTTCGCCATCAATCACTACGGACATCCAGACGTGGCCATGTTTGACTTCACCTGCATGTACGCGTCAGAGAATGCGGCGTTGGTCCGGGAGAAACATGGACACCAGCTTGTCGTCGCTCTGGTGGGGGACAGTCTACTCGAGGTAATGACACACTGGTGGCAGCGGGTTGTTGTCGGGGTTGTGTACGTCGTCCACCATGACAGAGGCTTCATTTGTATGCTGATGACCTTCTTTTCTCCGCCCACAGCCCTTCTGGCCGATGGGTACGGGTTGTGCTCGGGGTTTCCTGGCAGCCTTCGACACAGCATGGATGGTGCGAGGTTGGTCACAGGGAAGAAGCCCTCTGGAGATACTGGCTGAGAGGTGTGCTTCGTTTTCTCAGAATATTTCTGGTCTCATGAAGGCAAGCTTCAGTCCAGACAGTGAAGGACAGTTGGTCAGATTACTATTAAATCTAGTCTTTTGATATTAATATTGTGCACAAAGCTAAAGGGAAGATATCTGGGATTTTTAAAGACAATTGTGGAAAGAAAAAATGTCTTTTAACTGCCTTTGCCTCTTAATCTCACTCTTACACAGCCTTTGTGTCGCTGTGAAAACTATTTACTTTCCTGAAACGTTGATGCTCTAGTGTCTCCGTCATTAGTGTGATATTTGCTTCATTGTGTCTGGATCTGGATCTGTCGTTCCCTCAGGGAGAGTATTTACCGACTGCTGCCTCAGACCACCACAGAGAACATCAGCAAAAACTTTGACCAGTACACCATCGACCCTGCCACCCGCTACCCCAACCTCAACTCCAGCTGTGTTCGCCCACACCAGGTCAGTCACTCACTCACGCCGTGTGCATTTACTGACACTGTCGGATGAAATCCCTCTGAAGAGCGTGTTTTTCTGTGCCACAGGTTCGTCACCTGTTTTTCGACGGCCACCAGGATTCATTTAAGCTGGGAAGGGGAGGGCCCACACATCGGTCAGTCAACCTGTCCAGGAAAGGTGAGACGGTGACTAATATTCTTCAAATGTAGATCTGTACATTTGTTACACATCCGTTCATCGACTTACTCGTCCATCTGTCAGTCCATCTGTCTGTCCATCCATCCACCTATCTGAGCATCCATCCCACCCATGTCATCAACGAGCAAAAACACCAGAACAACTTTGAACTGGCTTATGCTACTTGTACTTTTTATTTTACAGCTTTTAAGATTATATGCCAAATAGCTTACAGGTATTATATTAAATGTCTGGCCTAAATGTTACACACTGGACCTTTTAAATTAGGTATACTTAATTTAATAAAACTCCCTCATTAGGGCTGTAAATAGAGCTTGAATTTAGAATCTGAGGAGTAAAAATGTATCTTGTGGAGAATAAAGCTCTGAGTACAATCATATAGAGTAAGTTGTGATTGATCTTAAGAAATCCTCCGCTCTCTAAATGTGTGTTGCATATTATAACTGGAAACGTGTGAAGTCATGGATTGAGGCTTGACTCATGTGTGTGGAATGCTCTGCAAACCTGAACCTGTGAACTGGACGTACTGTATATTTCATGAATGAAAGATTTTAGTGCAGAGTGGTTTACCAGCCGTGTGTTGTTGGTCCTTTAACACTGCTGCTGCTGCTGCTGCTGCTGCTGCTGCTGCTGCTGCTGCTGCTGCTGCTGCTGCTGCTGCTGCTGCTGCTGCTGCTGCTGCTGCTGCTGCTGCTGCTGCTGCTGCTGCTGCAGAGCAGGCCAGCGCACGTCTGTCAGTGGCCTCATGTTTGATCCTCATGTGGGTGTAACGTTACCCGGCTTCATTGTCTGTGCGACGAGGTGTGTCGGTCGGGACCGTATGGCCGAGGAAACGCTAACGTTTCTTCTGAGTTTCCTCATAAGAGGGGACAAGGGCGCGTATCGTGGTTTGAGTCAGACGATTTTATAAAGAGCAACACATTCAGTGATGTAACCCGTAAAACACTTTGCTGCAGTTGTTAATGTGGCGGCGGTTAATGCATTTAATCTCATCGGTGAGTCACAGGATGATCAGGTTACTCCCACAACACGGTGTAAGTAGAATAGAGTCCCATGTGGGGACTTTGCAGCAGCACCGACAGATATGTGACGCATCTATAGCATGTTCATTACAGTCTGTGGTTATAAACACAGGGGGATTCATCACCGCAGTCTTTAACATGCTGTCAAGTTTTAACTGAGACAGAGACGTTGTCTCTGTCTCACTCTACTGCACCAAAGTCCACATGGCTGCCAGTGGGGATACATAACGAATGGCTAACTCAATAAAATCAACACGCACTTTAATCGACAACATCTTAAGAATATGTTTGTTGGTTGACCTGGCAGTTACGCAGCCTCCTCTGACTGTGAATTGAAGTTTGAGAACCACTCACCCTCCTGCACCAAAGTCCATGGAAGCTTCTTTGTGTTTTCAATCAAACTCACTTTACTAGGACATTTGTTTATGGTTTAAAGTAGCTAAGAACAGTTTTTACTTACCATCCATACTACTATCCATAGACCTATGTCATTAAAGCCCCTGTTTTTGTTCTGCAGAGTCCGAGGTGCGTCCCAGCCGCCTGCTGACCTGGTGTCAGAAACACACTCAAGGCTACAGAGGCGTCGACATCACCAACCTCACGTCTTCGTGGAGGAGCGGCCTCGCTCTCTGCGCTCTCATTCATCGCCAGAGGCCCGAACTCATGTAAGAACTCCCTCACACAAGAGCAACGTGTGGGAATGACCACGGTCTTTCAGGAACCTGGGTGGTTTTTTTTGTTCCAGATCAAACTATGTTCCCGCACAACATGTGTGCTGCGTTAGATTCTGTTAGCATTATCATGAAAGCCAGAACTTCACCTACTGGCACAGATCTATGCGAGTAGGCGTGAACAATGTGTCAGTTGCTAGGCGATGGAAATTGTGCGAATCTCGTGGGAACGCCAAATTTTGTCACCAGTTTCAGCTCTTCAACGGAACATGATGTCAATTTTTTATCAATTATTTTCCGATTTCGAGGAAAATAGATGATAAATGATGGCACATATGAGTGGACACCAGCATGATTGACATTTGGTACCTTCCGGGTTGCAGGTGACATCTGTGAACATGGCACCAGCCAAGTTGCAAACCTACAATTTGTTGCAAAGCTACACAAGGGAGTTCCAGTTGACTCTTACCTCTCTCTCTCTCTCTCTCTCTCTCAGTGATTATGAATCTCTTAACGAGGAGGACGTGGCCGGGAACAACCAGCTGGCTTTTGACGTGGCCGAGCGAGAGTTCGGCATCCAGCCTGTGACCACAGGAAAGGAGATGGCTGCGGAGGCTGAACCAGATAAGCTGCTGATGGTCCTCTACCTGTCCAGGTTCTATGAGGCCTTCAGGAATTCACCAGTAAACAACGGTTGGTGTCCTTCCTGCTTATGTGGAGTCAGGTTATGGTTCCGGTCAGGGTGAGGGTTTCATTAGGAAGTAGCTTCACTTCTCACATGTGTTGAAAAATCTAGTTTCTGGTGTGGATCAGGTGGACTGCTAGTACTCAGAAGAAGACAACAAGATAAAAAAAATGACATGCGGACTGGATTTATGAATCCATGAGCTGGGTTAGGGTTGGGGGGGGATGGGTTATTGTAATCCTTGTGGCATTTAATGGTACTTGTAGGCAACCATAGGATTCTAAAAACGAAAAAAAAAAGTCCAAATCCTCCTGAAATGACAGCCTCAAACATCGGTGTAAACTCTCTCCGACCTCCCAACCACACTTTGACAGAAAGAAATGATTAATTTACACAGTCACTGACTCTGGCAGATGTAAAGTGAATCCAGTCATGCAGAGCAGCTCTGCACTTCACCGTCACATGCCAAGTTTCATCCCAAGCAACAAAGAAATGTGTAATAGTACACTTAACCCAAAAAGACTTTGAAAAGGAGTCGCTAACTCTTCAGGGCAAAAATGGAATAAATCAAAATGAACATATTCTGTTAAAGGCAGAAGATGTTCCAGGAAAGCTTGAGCTTTCACTGCTGGTGTGATCCGAGCTGAGGTTTGGTTTGGTTTTATCTTCGTGTGTGTGGCACGTTACGCAACTGTGGTCAGGTTGGTCCGCAGCCAGAGATGTGACTGGTATGTGTGCTATGTCCGTGGAAGCTCCGCATAACTCTGTAGGCCCACGTCTCCGGTCAGACCACCACATCCAGATCCAGATCCAGCTCCAGATCCCGATCCGGATCCCCTCCCGGCTCACATTTCACTTCCAGTCCTATGAAGTTAATGTCCGTGTCACCCACACAACTCCTTGTCACCACAGAGAAACCCACACCGCTGAAACGCTGAGAAATGATTCACTTCACTCAACGTGAGCAGAATGCATTTGACAGGAATTCACTTGTAGACATTTCAGCAGCTTAAAGGGATAGTTCAGGATCTTTTAAGTGTGATTGTATAAAGTTCTGACACATAGTGAGTGATGAGTTTGCCATGTGCATAGCCCAGCACACCAGTGTTTGATACGGACGCTTCCCCTCGCGGAAGAAAATGCATTTTAACCACTTAACAAAAGGCTCACATCATAAAGTCCATGCCTGTTTAAGTCTACTATAAGATTTAAGTTGGCACTTTAATCATCAATCATACATTCTGCCTAGAAACCAAAGTTTGTGTCGTGCACACGAGAGTTGTTGATCCACTGCTGCCTCCATCAGTGAGTTGAAATGTGTCATTTTGTGTATTTTTAAATCCTTCATGTGGAATTTCCTTTGGGATTCAAACTCACCAAACACGGCAGCAGAACTTCAGCAGCTCCCGTGTCTCTGGGGGCTAAAATCGCTGATTTTCTCTGTGGGAGAATGAAAAACCTTGTGTTTCCAGTCAGAAAAGGCTGTTTAACTGTAAGTGTTAAGGGGCTAAAATGTGTATTTCTGGCTGCTTTTCATGTGTCAATGTGTCATTTAATCACTTGTATTATTGTCAATGTGTTAAATCCAACACACTGCTTTGAGGAGTCCTTTATCTTCATGTAGGTATAGTTTTCTAACATATGACGATGTGAAACCATTTTGTAAATATGTGACTGTGTTTATTTGTTTTAGGTACAAGAGAACCAGATGAAAACACAGAAGATTATTCATCTAAACCGAACCAAAAGTCACTGAATCAGCCGGTGCCCAGGAAGCGGATTCCACGGGTACAGTCATTTTTATTGTTTTTGTTTTCGTTCTGTCTGTGTCCAACTTTTGCCCTTTTCTCGTCTGCCATTCATCCCATTTCAACCATTCTCACACTTAAACATTTTGTGGCCCATTGTAATTTCTGAAAACAGTGAATTTTACTTGTAAAATAAATCTAGGAAACTGATTGCCTTAATAAGGAAAGTCAATGTTTAAAAACATTGTTTTTATTTATATACCTATTGTTGAGTTTAATCAAGATTTAATTTAGTTTTACTAAGTTTTTGCAAACTTTTACAAAGGTTTAGATTCTAGGTTGCGTGAAGGTAACATTTTACAAAGCAGCTTTTGTCAAAATCACCACTGCAATTATTTACTGTGGAGTCTTTGAAATCTTGATTAAATAACGTTAAACCAACATTTAAAAAAACTAAATCAATGCACTGTTAAATTCACGTTATCACAAGCACTGTACCTTTATCTGAACAGTGATAACGATAATCACATCTGCTCGTGTGAACAGTGCTGGATCATTTACACGACAAACTCACTGTATTCACAATCAATCAATCAATCAATCAATCAATCAATCAATCATCTTTGTGGTGACGTGAAACATTTAACGACACTGTGGACGATTGTTCTCTGTCACAGGAAGACAAAATGGCCGACGACGACTCCAACAAGAGACGGCGAAAAGGCAACCACTACCTCACAGAGGTAACGTCAAAGCATACTTCTGTTTTATAGGTTTATAGCAAATACAATAAACATGTATGTATGTATGTACTGTATGTACAGTATGTATGTATGTGTGTATATATGTATATATATGTATATATGTATGTATATATATATAAAGCACAAGTTTATGTTTTTTCCCCACAAAGAAACAAAGAAATCCAAATACAAAGATTCATATTATATGCAGAGTATGAAAATGTTATCTTATCATATTCTTCATCTCACTGTCAGACAGACTTTACAGGGATACGTGTTTTCAGTTGCCAGACAGTTTCATGATGTACAGTAAATCATGGCCAGAGCAAATTTATGCTCTTGTTTCCGAGTATTTCTACTGCCATTTAACTATTCATAATTCATCAAAGAAATAGGAAAATTGTATTTCTTTGCATGTTTCCGGAGCTTCAATCCTAAAGCCAGTGATAAATAATCTGCATTATAACAGAGAAGAATTTAAGAATTAGTGGTCCTTTTAGTTTGTCTTGTGTGAGCGAGGAAAAAACTCAGAAAATCAGCGTTTTTAGCTCACGGGGGATACAGGAGCTGCTGGTCCACTGCTGCCTCGTGTGGTTGGTTTGTGTCACTAAAGTACCTCCAAATCACAGAAGTCACAAAATAACCCGTTTGAGCTCAGTGATGGAGGCAGCAGTGGATCAACCACTCGTGTTTGCTGTGGTGTTAAAATCGCTGCTTTTCTCTCTGGAGTTTGGTGCAGATGAAACAAAGCGACATGGAAACATGTTTGTTTTAATAACCGTTCTGTTTAATTTATCATTGTTTTATCTCATCCCACTCTCATTCCTCTCACACTCACTGTATTTCTGTGTGTTCCTGTCATGGCGTCAGTTGTCCTGTCACAGTGCGCTCCCTGCTGGCGAGGATGGGGAACTGCGGGAGAATAAGGTCCGCTCCATGGCAACGCAGCTGCTCGCCAAATTTGAGGAGAACTCGTCGACTGTGAAGACGCACAGCAAGGTGAGGAATGAGCGAGACACTGGACGTGGACTTTTTTTGTTTCTGCTGTTGTTTCACTGAGATTTTCTTCTTTTTTCTGATGCTTTTTCTTATGCTGTTACATGTCTTTTAGTTTTCATACTGTATATTTCCTGTCCTTCTTTAACCTCTGTACTTCCTCCTCTCCGCCTGACAAGGACCCTTGTGATCCGTCCTCTCCTCCTCCTCTATCTCCTTCCACCTCGCCACTTCCTCTCTCAGACAGCGAGGATGAGGAGGAGGATGAGGAAGAAAAGGAGGAGACGGACAACCCTCGTTTTGCAAAACCCAAAGACACGTCCCCTCCTCTTCCTCCTCCTCTGACCCCTGCCCGCCCCAAGTGGCAGGTATGACCCCCCCCCCCCCCCCTATTTTCACTTTCTTTAAAGCTGCAGTGCGTAATTTATTTTGATGATTTAGTTGTTTTTATTGTTGTTATTCTGCCTCTGTTTGGTCTTCATGAACAGAAACAAGGTAAAAATCATTTGCTTGCTGCTATGGGGGAAAGTTCTGTTTTAACGTTTTAAAGTCACGCACTGCAGCTTTAAATCCTTCCTCTCGTCTCGTCTTCGTCTCTTCCTCCAGCCGTCCATCTACCTTCGCCTGCTGGAGAATCAACAAACCACTTCCACCTTCAGTTCTCCTAAACCCTCTCTTTCTCCAGCGACCTCCTACAGCCGCTCTCCTTCCCCCTCCTGCTCTAGTCCTCCGCACTCGCCCAGCCCTAACCTTGCCTACCGTTATTACCCAGAATGCACCTCACTCGACCTCTCAAACGCTCACTTTTCGTGCGATGATCTTCCCGCTGACTGCTCGTTACAGCAGGTGAATTTCTCTCTACTTCTCGACAACATTTTGACTTTGAACCTGATGTTTTTCTCTCCTGATTCTGAACGTGTCTCATCGCTGACCTCTGACCTCCCACAGAGTAAAACCCTGAAACCTTCTGCTAGAGATTTCTCTAGGAAGAGCATAAAGGAGAGAGCCGACCTCCTCTCCTCCATGTTTCCTGGGTCCAGCAAACCTTCTCCTCTTTCTTCTTCTTCTCAGTCTCAGGTTGTGTATTGCACCGGTTATGGCGTGGACTTTGCTGCTTTACCTAAGTGTTTGTGCAGATTAACTTATTGATCGTGACAGTTTGGTTTAAGTTTTGGCTTTCATCATTCCTCTGCTCTTTGTAGGTGGAAGTATCTACCTTCTCCCTTCTTTCTCCATCACCTCCTCCTCATCTTCCTGCCTCTGTCTCTAAGAGCCCCTCCATCTACCCTGTGGTCCACCCAGTCCCTGACCCCACTGCCACTGCTGGCTTCTCCTCTCTCTCCTCTCCCTCACACACTTCAGGACACGGGGACAAGATCCAGAAAGACTCCCCCACTCTCTCATCGTACACTGACTCTCATCAAACTCTTAATATTTACGCCTCCTCCACGTCCCACACCAAAACATCGACTCCTCTTTGTGAAGAGAGCGAGGTGAAAGCACCTCCCGTGTTCAGCGCCGTCAGTGAAAATGGACACAGTAGCTCGTCTTTACGACACGAGCGCGAGACGAAGCGCGAGAGCTTGCGAGCTGATCGTGGAAAAACTGAGCGGGAAAAGGTCCACGAAACCGTCCCGAAGACATTATCTGAACCCGATCACATAAAGGTAACGGTTTCTTTAGCCAATCGGAAGATGTCTGCCCGTTAAAATCTGCCTTCAGTAGCTTCAAATTTACAAAATATTCAAAAGAAAAGTCTGACTGGATTAAAAAGTATTCTTGCAAATCACCAGTCCCAACATTCTGGTCTGATACGGCCATAAAATGAAACCGCAGGACACTCAAACAGCATAAACTTTAAATGAGTTTTACTCTATATATGTTATAAATTATTTTATGTAATAAAATGTTGATTTTTTTCCCCCGTTCACTCTGGTCAAAAAACCTGTTTAAGCAAATGTTTAAATGGGTTTTTAACTTGTGGGAATGTGTTCACTCTACGAAATTAATTAACTAATTAATTAAACGACCATTTGCTCAATTTTTGCTACGACGTACAGTCCTCTTTTGGACGTTAGCATTAATGTATTTAGCGATCTCTCACATTTTAAAACCCGGGCAATGCTCAATATCATTTATTTAATCAATTGTATCAACTACGTTATCGATTTAAACAGAAACGGAAATAAAAGATGCGTAACTTTATCACTGAGGGGGTTAACGTTTTTTTTCCAGTTTGTCCATAACTTCATAATTCAAAAAACTTAAAGGTGGGAATGGTGTAAATTATCTTTTTAGCAGCTTTGCTTGACTTCACATATCCAGGCTATACCCGCTAATTGTAGTGTGAAAGAAGTTATAGTTAGTTCAATTATAGAAAAACTTTACATGACGAATTTAAGGCTCATTAAAAAGCATCATGCAAATTATTAAATCTATTTCAGACACTTTACAAATGTAAAGATATTTGAATTAAGAGTGGTTTGATGAGGATTTGTCGGAATTGTGTGTCACGCATGAAGCAGTGTACTTAACCCAGGCTGTAGATGAATTGTGTATCATTATAAATCATGTTAATTGTGGTATTTGTACTCAGTCTAACGGGATCTGCGTTCTTGAAAACACCAGAAGAATGACTCGGAAGTCACTGGTTCGTTCTGAGAGTTGTCCCACTGGAGCCCCTAGATACGTTAAAGAGGTACTAGTTTAAAAAAAACCCAAAAAAACCCCAACTCAAATTCTACAGTATACATTTTCTCTTCCTCCTTTTTCCCCTTGTTTCTAAATCTTCTGTTGTTTCCTCTTCCTTCTTTGTCTGTTTCCACCTGTGTTTGTTCGATGTTAATGTTAGCGCACAGTCGGGAAAGTGTCATCAACCATAGGTGCTAAAGCTCAGTTACTGGCCATCCTCTATGAGACTGACCACAGGCCCGATAGCACTCCGGTAAGATGCCTGTGCTGCACGGTGTAGAGATCTAACACTGACCGTTGTTGTTTCTTTGTGGTTTTAGCTTCAGTTTCAGTCGAGGATCCTTTTGATAATGGAAGCATGACAGAGCTACATGCTACATGCTACATGTACTGGGAGCATGACTCGGCGTGTAAACATTTTTCACGCCACATACACAGGTTTAATCTTCAGATAATTTGATATTTGTACATGCTAGGTTGATACGAAGACAGGTTGGTAGTTTGGTAATTGGCTAGTTAGCTATCGAGCTATACTGCAGATGGACAGACCGATAGGCAGAGGCGTAGTTAGTTAGTTAGTTAGTCAGTCAGTCAGTCAATTAGTTAGTTAGTTAGTTAGTTAGTTAGACATGGTAGATAGCCAGCCAGACAGATAGATAGGTAGACAAATAT
Source organism: Solea solea (assembly GCF_958295425.1). Lineage (NCBI taxonomy): Eukaryota > Metazoa > Chordata > Actinopteri > Pleuronectiformes > Soleidae > Solea > Solea solea. The sequence continues at coordinate 27,565,088 of NC_081145.1, forward strand.
GTTGGTAGTTGGCTAGTTAGCTATCTAGCAACATAGAGCGATGGACAGGCAGACAGAGGGGTTGGTAGTTAATTAGCTATCTTGCTACATGGATAGAGTAGATAGGCAGACAGATAGATGGAGGGGTTGGTGGTTAGCTAGTTAGTTAGCTATCTAGCTACGTAGATAGAGTAGATATGCAGAGGGGTTGGTAGTTAGTTAGTTTGCTAGCTAGCTAGCCAGATAGATAGGTAGACAAAAAAGTTGATAGTTGGCTAGTTAGCTATCTAGCTATATAGATAGAGTAGCTAGGCAGACAGATGAGCACAAAATGTTGTCTGTAGCATCTTAAAAAGAAATGATGAACTTTTGTCCCAACACTTCTTACGACGGGTGCAGCTGCTTTTAACAGATTAACCACCACTGACAACAACCCTTATCAAGAATATGACGTCATGTCTCATGTAATCCCATTTTGTTTTATTTATTTTTCTGTCTCACTCTGTCAGTGTGTGGTACGTAAGGACTTCTCTGCCGGGCTCGGCGGCAGCGACATCTGCCACTTCTGCACCAAGCGGGTTTACGTGATGGAGCGACTGAGTGCCGAGGGCTACTTCTTCCACCGCGAGTGTTTCCGCTGCGACGTCTGTAACTGCACCCTCCGTCTGGGAGGACACACCTTCGACTCTCAGGAGGGTGTGTTTGATTTATCGGTTCTTCTTACAAGGCATAGAGCAATGTTTCCTATCAACATTAACCTGACCACAATAATTGCGATAAACGATATTGTGGTGATTTGAATGATCAGTTTTACTGTAACTGTAAACTTTACTTTGTCTGTTGTGTGTGTGGATGAGTCTAAGTTTAGCTTTTTAACCTGAATAAGCTCATAGTTTGTCTGTTTCTCTTTCTTTACAGCAAAGTTCTACTGTAAGGTGCATTACGCCCAGCGTCAATCCAGTTTCCGCCCGGGCAGGTTCAGAGGGAAAATGGTGAGCAAAACTGCCATTATATATATTAACATTTTCTTAAGAAAAATGTTTAAAAATAAAGGAAGTAAAAGTCTGAGTCTGTGGAATTCTGGGTTTAATACGTTCCTTCTTGTCTTGGTTTATTTCCATAGGGTGACCAAATCCACACCACACCCTTGTCACTGGACAGCGGGAGCTTCTCAGCGACAGGCGGCGTCCAGACCCGCTCTCCAGGTACCCTGGTTTCCTTGCTTAGGCGAGGCCTGAGCTGGCCGAGGCGTGCTAGCCGGGCTGTGTGTGTGTTGCCTGGTCAGCTGTTGGAGGGTGTGTGTGGTTCTTTGGAAGCCGCGTGCTCCCACGTCCGGAGCTGCTCTCGTGACTACATGTTCCTGTATGAGCTGCTGAGCCTGGGCTGCCCTCTGCTCTGCATGATGCACGAGGTGCTGGGGCAGATCTACCAGGAGAACCAGCTGGTCCAACAGCAGCTCATATAGGCAGAGGGATTTACGTGGAGGGGGTGGGCCAGTTTACATGTTAGGAAACCAGGTGGATTTCAATTTGTTCTCTGGTTCATAGATGATCATATTTTTGACACCAAATAATACCAGCACTTGGTACATTCCATTCTAATGCTACGGCCATTATTATCACTATTTTTTGTTACTTTTTGGATTTTCAGTATTTTGTAAAGCAGCTTAAACTTGTTTAACTTCCACAGCTTATATTTAGTACAGTTTTTTGTTCAGTTATAGCACAACACGGCAAAAAGCCTTCTATCATATAATCTCTCTGGCTATATTGTGTGTTCACAAAGTATTTAGTATATAGGGTTGGTTAAGGTTGGTTATATGAGGTACTGACACACCTGGTTGGTGAGTGTGTGAACCAGCCTGAGAAATCAGATCTTAGCCACTTAACACGTAAAGAAACCTCAACTAACTTAAAAGTGAGGTATGAATAAAACGCTGCAGCTTTTTTTTAGCTCAGAATATTTGTTGACTGTCGTGTTGAACTGTGTCGAATCACGTGGGTCTGTTCCAGTGCTGCTGATAATGCACTTGAAAGGTCAATCGTGAAGGCGTCTCACCTTCATGAAATCTGACCCAATTGTTGGTCTCGGTGATCGGTTGGTCAAGTCTGGCTCAGAACAGCCAATGAGAATCTTGTTAAAAGAACTTGAAAGAGCCTGGAACACGCCCACTGATCCTAACCTCGGACGCCATCTTGACTGCGTTGGTTTCACCAAACTAAAATGGAACATCAGAATTTCCGACGTTTCACTCAGAACGTTTACATGTGCATTTTAACCGAGCCAAGGCCGTAGTCCGACTAAGACGGGACAATTTGCCAAGTTCGAGTATACAGGCCTCCGTAGGTGGCGCTGTATCACTCTACAAGCTAGTACGTATTGAATCAGTTTCCTGGCGACCTTTACGTCACAGAAAAACAAACCGTGAACGGCGAGATGGATCGTGCTGTGTGATTCTGTATGTTTCGTAGCTGCTGTACGTGTTAATCGTGATGCAAATTTCCGTGTTGTCCGGAGAAAGACTACCCAGGTATGTTAGTCCGACTAAGACTAGCTCGATTTTAGTCGGACATTAAGAAAACCAAATTTTTGCCTTAGTCTGACTGAAACCGCATTTGAACAAGCATGTAAACGCACTGAGTGACTCTGCATATTTGCCTGCTGCACTTGAACTCAGTCCCACAGAGATGTGCAATGGAAATGCCAAAACAGTGTTAACAGAACTTTTAGAAGCATATCTAGAAGTTTATTTTGGATTTTTCTTTAAATTACAAAAATAGATCTTTACTCTTAAAGGTGATATATAAGTTATAACAAACTTTGGAGCAAACTTCAAGTCTTACATAGGTTGCCAGATTTGCCAAAATACATAATTATGACACTGCACTTACACCCGTGACATTATACTGTGTTTACGTATAAACACAAACACCACATCTGTTTTATTTTGATATAAACGTTGAACCGATTTGGTTCATGTTAGTGAAAGTGTGCAGTGGAGAATTATTACAACATGGCGACAGTAACCGACCGTAAAAACATTATGTTAAATATCCACTGACAAAGCGTACGATAGAACCCAATTTGGAAAAGAAAAGTTTCCTCATTTTGTTTTCCCTCTGGTTGAGACGTTTGTGGGCGGAGCAACAGACAAAAAAAACAACGTATACACGGTTTGCAGTATTTTAATTCCTGCAAACATTTTATGTCTTAATAATATACATTTCTTACATATATCACCTTTAAGACATAAATTTAGCAAGTCCTTTTACTCACTTTATGTTAAATATTTTCCAGAAAGAGTTCAGGTTTCCATATCAATGTTCGAATTTTAGTTGCAAAATCAATCTGAAATTCAGTTTTAACCAAAATGTGCCGACAGAATACTGAATATTCTCGACTCGCCAAATGTTTTTCACTTTGTTGTTGTTTTTTTATTCGATTTGTTGCTTTTTTTTCTTGTTTTGTGGCTCTTTTTTGTTGTTTTTTTATGTTGTTGATGACTCCAGAGGTGAATTCATCTCTCACTGGTTCAATTGTGTAAGTTTTGGGACCATTTGGGGAAAATGCACGGACATGTTCTTTGCCTCTTTTCGACATTATTCCAACGTCTGTCTTTTGACTTTTTTCAGCTTTTCATTTTCCATCTTCATCCTGTTTTCCGACACCGCCTCAACACTCTCGTTTTTCTCCATCGTTTCTCAGATTAATCTTCTCCTCCTTTGTTCACTTCATTTTGTTCAGTCTGTTTCAAGTTTCCAATGCTGCACCCTCTGATTGGCTGATTCCCGCCAGCAGGGAAGGTGATGATTGGCCGCCTTCAGTCATTTAAAAAAACATCGTTTTGTTGCTTTTGCATTGGCTGCCTCTGTAGTTCAGTTACCACTCCCACTTCTTCCCTAACCCAGATTAACCAATCACAGACCAGCATGAGTCCAGGGTATGGCATGCAGTAAACGCTAACGGTTGATGTGTTGCATGGTGTAAACTAAACCTAAGTAGGTTTTTTTTTTCTTTATATAAAATGATTGCATGACCATTATTAAATCAATTTTTCTTACAAGCAAATCTAAAACATTGTAAAAATCATCGATTTATTTTGGATTCGTGGAAAAACAACCAAACCATGGTCGCATTTGTCGCAGATCACCACCGAAGTGGGCGAGTGAGAAAATTTGCATCACCCCATGGTGGCTGTTGGGGATATATTCTTACTTCATAGTAAACCTCACCAAGCAAACCTGAAAATTATCAAATTATCTTAGACCGCTGAAAAACGCCAACTGACGAAAATTACATCACATAAATCAAGTGAAATGTGGAAGCTAATTTTGCCATAGATTTCAATTCAAAGTGACATCTTTTTGGTCAATGGAGTCGCCCCCTGGTGGCTATTGTATATATTCTATAGCAAACCTGAAGTCCACGCCCACTTTACACTACACATTCTAAGATCTGATCTTTTTTTGAAAAATCATGAGTTTTATCTGAGATCGCAGAAAAACTGCAACATCGCATTATCTCCATATTGGCGGTCGTGTTTATCGCGGACCTTTGTGCAAGTCGCTGGCTGACGAAAGTTACATCATGTAAATTAAGGGAAAAGTAGAAGCCTTTTTTGCAGCAAATGGAGTCGCCCCCTGGTGGCTGTTTGGGATATTCTCACTTCCGAGTTGGCCTCATCAAGCAAACCCGAATATTCCGCCCACTTTTTCTATACGTTGTAAGATCTGATCGTTCTTGAAAGATTGTGCAAGTCATCAATTTATCACAGATTGCAGGAAAAAAATTTCACTCATGAATTTTATCTTAGATTGTGGGGAAAAAACAAATCCAACAGATCTTAATTTCAGGAGTTTGTCACAGATCACCACGTAAGAGAGTTCAAGAATCAAAAATGTTTTATTGTCATTATGAGGACATAATGAAATTTTTGATGACCAAAATAACATCATGTCAATCAAGTGAGAAGTAGTTTTCCCATAAACTTCCATTCAAACAAACTTATTTTTGCCCTCTGGTGGCTATTTGAAATATTCTCACTTCCTAGGGAAAACCCAAAGATTATGCCAAATGTACGTTCTACCATCTGGAAACATTATTCAAATCAACGATTTATCTTAGATTGTGGAAAAAAAAAAATCCAAATCCACCATCCAAAGTTCACGTTATCTCAATATTGGAGGTTGAATTTATCGCAGATCACTACATAAGAGGGTTGATGGCCAGAGTCGCCCCCTGGTGACATATTCTTACTTCCTAGAACAAACCCAAAGATTCTACGATCTGATCTTTGCGGAAACATTGTGCAAATCAATGATTTATCTCCGATCATCCAAAACGTCGCGTTATCTCAATATTGGAGGTCGAATTTGTCGCAGATCCCCACTAAAGTGGGTGGATGACAAACGAGGCTAACGTCTGTGTCCACGTGTCTGTGGTCTGTCTGTGGTTCCCTCTGTTGCAGAAGGACGTCCCCCCACACCAGAACCTTTCTCCAGATCCCTCTCATGTTCCTCGTAGACTTTTTTCGGGAGATCAGCAGCTGATCATGTAGCTACTTCTTGCACATTTATTTTATTTTTATTTATTTTTTTGCCTTTATTGTTTGTTTGTTTTTGTCTCGACACAGGCCAGGTCAGCAGTTTTGTTTTCTATTTTGACAATCACTGTAAAAGTTGCTTAATTTATGATTATTTATGAGCTGTAAATACATCACAAGAACAATAAATCAAGTTTGATTTCATACGTAAATTTGCTTCGTCCTTTGTTGCCCAATGAAGTGAATCGCATAATAAGTGATTAATCTGGTTGAGGAAGTGGCACAAATTATGTTAAATGTCACACTATTTCCACATCTTTCTTTTAACGACGTAAAATTAACAACTTCCATCAAAAATCAAATTCCCACCTCTGCTAATTTGATATAACCTCGCACTCCTAATGTACGTGTGACATTTTCACAGTCAGAGCTTTTATTAACTTGTGCTGTAACGGTGTCAGACGACACAGCGGTGGGTTTGTTAGTCACGCGGCTTTTTTTAACCATCGTTATTTCACGTCGCTGCGGGAAAAAAAGGGGAAAAAATCGGCCTTAATGTAAAATAATGTAATGTTTTTCAGCTAAAGTGACTGAAGGTAAAAACTGAACACAAGTGAAGTGAACGTCCTGTCAAATCTTTTCTGTCCTTTCCTCTGGGTTTGGTTTCTTCTGCTTCACCCTGGACACTGACTGGGTTTCCAGTGAGGTTGATAATCCCATTAGTGACTTTATTCTGATTAAGACATTGTTCACATTGATGATATTTACAAGGGTCGTTGATAGAATCTTCTATCATTATTCCTGTTCTCACGCCTACATTACGTTTCCCCTACTGTGGAAACTCCAATGGCACATGACAATCTGATTAAATCATACACAGATCTTCATCATGTGACTAAGATTAGTATATATTGTGTGTCTTAATCTGATTAATATTCAGATTAACTAGTCTGGTTAACATCAGAACATTGCTTTAAATGGACACATTATCCAATTACTGATTTTATTCTGATTAAGACAATCTGATTAATGTTCTCTTTGATTGTTTCAGCCTGGTTAATGTCAGAATGACAGTGTTCACATAGTATTGGTCTCTATGTATGTATCTGATTACTGGCATTATTCAGATTATATTTCCAGTAGTTACCAAAAGAATATTCCATATTCCTGTTCACATGTTACAGAGCATAATCTTTACATGGAAACCAGTAATACGACTATTTACCTTATTCTGAATAAGACCATTGTTCAGATTATGAATCTATAACCCAAATAAGGTTAAATAGGTTAGAATGGTGTTTTCCACAGCAGTGGACATAGTCAGATTATGTAAGCAAGAAAAGGGACAGACTATTATTAATCTATAACCTTATTTGGGTCAATCAGATTATCCTGTTTACATGGTGGTGTCTTAATCAGACTGGTTTATTAATCTGGTTTATATCAGATTATTGCTGTCCATGTAAACAAAGTCGCTAAACTGAAATGAGCCAAAGTGACGACGTCAGTCCCGCGAGTTATAATGTATGGATGTGTAAAGAAAAACAAAGGTTTGATCCAGATTTTGGAGGATTTTCATTATTCTGTGAGTAACTCTCTGTTCTGTCATATTCATAATATGTTTTATGTCTGTGGTTTTTCTGTTTATAGAATTATTGATTACTTTCAAAAAGAAAAGTGATAATTCTGTTTGGGTATTGTTTTACAGTGGGATTGTATGAGGTATTGCACAATCTCACAAACAATCTCCAGTACCAAACTCCATAGAGAAAAGCAGCGTTTTTAGCTCGCCGGCACACAGCTGCTGGTCTACTGTTGTGTTTTGTAACGGTGTGTCAGTGAGGAAAATCTGTGCAAAGAATTCCAGAGAATTTACAATACAACATGTTTTTTTACTGACAGACACAAGCAGCAGTGAATGAAACGACTCCTGTGTGCCGCGATGTCAAATCGACGATTTTCACTATGGGCTTTGGTGTCGGGAGAGCGAGCGAGTGAGAGCGGCCTACAGAGTGACACAAATTTGAGTTTTCAGTCAGAAAAGGCCGTCTCACAGCGAGCTGAATATTGACTGAAAGCGTCTTAGATTTAGCTGGAAGTGCCTCAAGTTAAAAACAAGAGCAGATTTGTGTATCCATGTACATCCATGGAAGATAGTTTGCATGAAACAATATTTTTATGAAGAAAAATCATCAATTTATTGCTGTAGTTAAAGAATAATAACAACATATACTGATGTTATTCGTAGGTGTGGCTCCAGGTTTGCTTCCACAGCAACTCGAGCAAGACTCGGAGATGCACGCCGAAGCTCCGGCTGAGGACTCAACAGCGTCAGGTGGCGCCAAAGGTCAGTGTGTGGCTCCTGTGTTTCAGATTTTAACCCAAAATATAAGAAGTGTGTTGAGGTTCAAAGGCCAGAGTACAGTGTTTATGTCTTTCTACAAAGGATTAATAATTATTTAATAGATTTCATTCTCATTTTCTCTGAGTGAGTTACTTGTGTGACTCAAGTTCTCTGAGTAGCATGGAGCATGTGTTACATACATTCAGCCTGTGTGGGGCGCTGTTGGTGAAGTTGCTCATGTTGAATGTAATGAAATAATAAAAGTTTATTTAAGTCACTTTTACAGCAATATGTGCAAACTTAAAAATACATAACAGTAATAATAATAATAATAATAATATCAAGTGAATTCTAAACATTTTTCACAACTAACAAATGATCTTATCTGAAAGTTAAATTTAACTTTTTAAATCCAAATGTTAAAATCTACATGTTTATCTAAAACATTTTTTAATCATTTTGTAGCATTTTACATTTAAAACTGAAGTTATGTTAAAATCTACATTGTATCAAAACATTTTAAATCATTTTTTATTTTAATCTAAATATTAAAAAAACGTTACAATCTACACAATGTCTAAATTGTTTAAATCTACGTGTTGTATCAACATTTTTAAATCAGATTTTTTTGTTACGTATAAAATGTTTAAATCCAAATTTCTGAAATCAAAACCTTAAAATCTGAAATGTAATCTGATTAATCTGTTTATCTATCTGGAAAAGGAGCCAGAACAAAGTTTAGCGTCATTTCTTTTTTTAAACATAGATTATGTACATTTGCAAATATTGCTTTAAATTGGACTAAAAGTGATGTAACTTGCACCTTTTTTTTTTTTTTGTCATTGTTTGGAGTTAAATGTTAATTTCAGTGTGAGTAATTTGAGTTACAAACAGCGCCCCCATGTGTCTCATCTCTGTAGATCACAGCTACGTCAAATCCAATCATCGGTGGAGGAAGAAGATTCGAGCAAGTGAGTGTCTCCGATTTTTAATTTTAATAATCTTTTTAGTAGAATTTTTGTTCAACAAACTGCGGTGTGCGTTTAATCTATGTTGTAATGCTATATCTATAACACCAGTGGTCAGGGTTGTTCTCTTGAAAGCCTATTAAAACATGAGAATGTTTAATTTTTTATTGTTCGTTGTTCTGATGTTATAAAATATAAAATATGTTGTACGTACGTCAAAATATTGTCATCAAAATGTCAAAATCTACATTATTTATATATTTTTTTTAAATAAATGTCCACATTTTGTTGTTGTTTTTACAGCAGTCCATAACTGTTAGTATATCAATGAAATGATGAAGATTTTTTTTTTTAACTTTCTGTTCATATTTTAATGGTAATGTTGTTTATTTTGTACTTTGAATGCTATATTATTATAAATGATGTATTATGTATAAATGTACATTATGTTGATCTAACGTGGTTTGTGTTGTGTCTGTATCTACAGCCTTCCCTCTGATGTTCATCAAACCCTTCCACAGGAGTCGTCCTGTGGACAGAGACGGACCGGAGACCGTACCCGAAGCCGACTTTGAGGAGATCACGGCAGCAGAGATGGAAGCTGTAAATCAAATATGGATATTTAAGAGTGACTGCTTTGCAATGCAGAGCAATGACAACGAATTGCTCGTTGATTCAACAAAAATGCTACTTTGTTGAAATACTCTGTTGAATTTTCTTACAAGTGAACTTTCTCGGACACTGATTCTGGGTTTTTTTCTCTCATGCGATGGATTCAAGTTGTCAGCAGATTCTCAGCTTTGCCCCGAGAGAAGTGAAAAGAGAGCTGAAGAGAACCCGGCGGCGTCGCCTCCAAAGACGCGTCTGAAGATTTCTCTGGCTCAGAAGGAGAAGCTGTTAAACTGGGACGTCGGCGTCGCAGCAGAGGGAACTGAGCAGACGACGCAGCAACATAAAAACCAGGTGGAGTTTTCAACCATTTTTATTAACGCTGTTGTTTCTGTGGAGGAGGAGAATAACACTTTTTTTTTTTCCCTCCTGCTCTCTGATGTTTTATCAGGGATCAGCAGAGACAGATAAGCCTCACGCAGACTCCAGACAAACTCCGGCCTCTTCTCATTCAGCGTTCCAGCTCATAGCCAACGCCTTCAGGAGAACATTTAGTGTGACCAGTGCATCCAGCGGCGCCAACACTGCAGTCAGAATGTAAAAAACACCCGTTCCCTTTAAATACAGCACATTATAAGTATGTCTAAACTAAACTTTCATTTTGAATGTCTTCACCAGGAGACCCAAACGTGACGTCCTCCACAGACAGAGACCCAGGTCAGAGGGAACGTTCAGCCTCACCTCCCTCTTCAGCACCGCGGCTCCGCACAGAGGCGAGGAGGCGTGTAAAGAGCGCTGGGCGTCTGTAGGGGGCGACGCGTGGGGGGCCGGACGGGACCTGCCCTCTCTGCTGCAGCAGGTGTCGCTGAAGAACCGCAGGGACTCTGGAGGCGTGTTCAGTGACGACATGGGCTCTCTGCCGCGCAGGAGGCTCGACCTGTTCTCCTCCCTGAGGCTGAGGAAGAGGGAGGTGTCGGAGAGCGAGGGGAAGGAGCCGGACGCCCAGAAGGAAATCAGGACACTTCTCACCAACCTCAGGAACAAAGGTGAGAGCACTGTGACTGTAGAAGGTTTGGAAAGCCAAGTACGTCCAACTATGACCACGATTGGGTCACAGAGGTGTTTTATGTTTTTTATGTGCTGATGTGCAAAATGGCGGCTAAATTCTAAATGGCTGACTTCCTGTTGGGTGAAGTTCATCTCCGTAGACGTGTTTAGATTCGGTTTCTTTTGTCTTGTATGAAGTTTCGAGCCGATCGGTCCATGTTCGGCGAAACTCTCCCCAAATTCCCATGGTTGCCGTGGCCACGCCCCTTTGAATCTGCAAACCCTTTTTATAGCTTCTCATCTTTGATGTGTTGAATACAAATTGACGCCCCCTTTTTTTGCGTTGCTATGATTAACTTGGCTCAGACGAGTTTGTTCATTTGCGAGAATGTGCAAATCGCCCCCAAAATGGACACCAAATTCAAAATGGCAGACTTCCTGTTGCGTTGACACCATGGTGCCAATGGACTTTTCTGTTTGTCTCGGGCAGTGACATGTTTTCACCAAGTTTCGTGAAATTTGGCGTAACTTAGTTTTGGATTTGTCCTACTGGGTTTTAGCCATTTTGCAAGTGTTTAACATGTCGTGAACTTTCCGTTTTTAGCCTCCAGTCAACAAAATGTGGAATCGCCTTCATCCAGCGACGATGAAAATGAAAACCTGCCGTACACTCAGAAGGTTTGTGCGTCACATGCCCGGTGAATGAATGAATGAATGAATGAATGAATGAAAGAACGTATGTAAGAACGTATGTTCACACGTGTTCTTCTGAAACATCCTCATCTCGTCTCTCCCGTCCCAGCTGTGTCCAGAGAGACAGAGGAGGAAGCAGGAGAAGACGGTGGCCCAGCAGACCAAAAGAGACCAACTGAAGAGACTCCACAGAGCTCAGGTACTGGTTTCTAACACCACACCAAAGTCCGGAGAGGAAACCTGGGTTTTGAGCTCACGGGGACACAGGAGCTGCTGGTCCACTGCTGCCTCATGTGGCCAGTTTGTGTCACTGAGGTGAATCTGAACGCAGGGTTGTGGAATGCTGAAGTCACTGATGGAGGCAGCAGTGGATCAACAGTGATGTTAAAATGATTGATTGAGATTTTTCTGGCTCGGAGGATCAGGTGAATCCTGCTGGCAGCCATGTTGTCACCGCGACCGCGTCAGAGATGAACTCATGTCCACTGTAAAAATCATACGCTCGTGTCCACAGGTGATCCAGAGGCAACTGGAGGAGGTGGGGGAGAAGCAGAGAGACGTGGAGGAGAGAGGAGTGACGATAGAGAAGGTCATCAGGGGGGAAACCGGTACGTGGACGTCACAGAGCCGCCGTCGCCATGACACCTGCGGCCCTGGCTTCATTCATCCTCTTCTTCTCTCTTCTCTCTCTCCTTTTACTGCTCTGCTGTGCCTGTGTTTCTAAGGCCATTTAGAGGGAAAAGCACTGCGTTGTGATCTTGATCTGGTTAAAAGCTCTTCATATGCAGTTAATGGCTGCACACACACACACACACACACACACACACACACACACACACACACACACACACACACACACACACACACACACACACACACTCCTCTTTTTTGAACCGTACAGGCCTTTGTTTGTTTGCCAGTGAACACTGAGGGCTTGTCAGGCTGACACAGAACAGACGTCCTTTCCTGTGTGCGTTACATAATTGACATGAAACTGAAATGCTTTTGTTCATTCTTCTTCTCCGTCCTGCTCCTTCTCCCTCTCTCCTTTCCTGCTTTCATTCATCCTTCCCTATCTCCTCCCTTTCCCGTCCCAGAATCCTCGTCCCTCGACAGCGACGAGGCCCAGCTCTATCAGTCCTGGTTCAGACTCGTGCTGGAGAAGAACAGGCTGGCGCGCTACGAGTCTGAGCTCATGATCTTGTGAGTACCTGACGCTCTGCGGGAACCCTTGTTGTAATTCACCCTGCTCCCCACTAGAGGTCACTCAAACGTCCCTGATCAAACAACCCCTCTCTTCCGTAGCGCCCAAGAGCTTGAACTGGAGGACGCTCAGAGTCGCCTGCAGCAGGAGCTCCGGTGCAGGATGGCGACAGACGGTGAGAGATGGACACGTTTGATACAGAGACATGAGACATGTGACTTTAAAGGGACAGTTCAGGTTTTTGTGCCATTGCGGTTCACGTGAAATCTACACCAGCTTGTCTCCAATATCTTATAAGATATATATAAGATATGTTTGCCACTTTATCTCACTGGTTAACAGCGAGACTGAAGTTTCTTCTCTCCTGCACCAAATCCCATCGAGAAAATCAGTGATTTGTAGCTCAGGAGGACACAGGAGCTGCTGGTTAGCCGCTGCCTCGTTTGGTGTCATTTGTGCCACTGAGGTAAATATGAGAGAAGATTTTCAAACACCAAAGATGCACAGTGACGTAATTCAACTACCTGTTGGAGGCAGCAGTGGGTCGACAAACCCCCCCACTCTCTGTGGGATTTGGTGCAGGGTGTCCACATGTGACACCAGGCTTAAGTTTCCAGGCAGAAATGGCTGAGATATTGTCGACTGAAGCTGCTCTAGATGTTAATGTGTGTTACTTTAGTCTCTTTAAAGCGAGGTGAGGTCCATTGTATCTTCAACTCTCCCCCTTTTCTGTGTAAAAAATGTAGTATTTATTGTTTTTTTTGTCTTAAAGTGTGTGATTCAACCTTAACTTTCCCTTTAATAAGTGCATTCTGGGGCCACGTGGTGGAGGTAGTGGTTAGCACTGTTGCCTCACAGCAGGAAGGACACCAGTTCGAATCCCGGTTCGACTGAGGGCCTTCCTGTGTGGTTAAAATGGACACTCCATTGATCTTGCTTTTTTTACTCCAGACACAAAGAAGAGCGCCTCGGAGCTCCAGCAGGAGCAGGAGATCCTGACGGAGATCATGAGGACGGTGGAGAAGCGAGACACGCTGGTCTCCCTGCTGGAGGAGCAGAGACTGAAGGAGAGGGACGAGGACAGGGACCTGGAGAGTCTGGTCCTCTCCAAGGGCTACGAGCTCCACTGGGCCCAGTCGGACGACAGCTGGGGGGCGGAGGACGCTGCGGTGTGAGCGGGGACGGAAACCATTTGTTTTAAAAGCAACAGGACGCAGTTTTTTATCAGAAATAAATGTCCCTCACGGTCTTCAGGCTCGTCGATGCTGCCTTTACATACGCAAGGAAATGTGTCCGACGCTGTAACCATCACTGCCATCCTTTCTTTTCACATGGTTGTTAAGCAATACATCCACTAGAGGGTGGCGGTGTGAGAAGTTCTAGAAATTAACCTCCTCAAAGTGTTGAAGTGCTAAATTTCTGCGACACAGAATTCTGTATTCCATTTTACTACAGTTTATAATAAGCGCGGGAATGGCATCGTAATATGATACGCAATACATGGTCCACAATACCACTAATATCGCGATACAGCGATTCTGTGACAATCAATATATTGTGAGACAGAGCATCGCTTAACGTAGCTTTTCCTTCTTCATCAGCCAGGTAACTTCCGGTCAAGTTCATTTGAGCAGCGCCACCGTGAGGAGACATGAAGTAGTGAAACCGGCAGGGACTAAACTACCGATATTTGCCCTGGTGTATTGTTAACGTATTGCGCGATTAAGGACAACGGCAGCGACATATCACCAAATCAAGTGTGAAGAATCGGCGCGTTGTGACAATTGTGACACGCGCGATCGTAGCGGATCATTGCACGAGTGAAAATCATCGATCATAGGAAAAAGTGGCAAAAGTTGTGTTGTTGCGCTCGATTAAATGTCTCCCTCGTGTCCTCTGCTCATCTCACTGCAACTTCAGCCCCCATGATCTCTATGGGTACTACAACTATGTTTCATCCGTTTCCTCGTTAAATTTACAGTATTTAAGAATTTAACATCAGTAAACCCGATTTCTTTTAAATATGTGCGAAAATGTGGCTACAAACTCTAACGGAGGCTGTTTCGGGGAGTTTGGGGCAAGGGTTTTTGACAGGAAGTAGAACTTTGCACATTTGTACAAAACAAATTGGGATTCTGGTAGTGACGGGAAGTGCGACTACACTCCTTGTCGGCGACTACGGTGGCATCCACATACCAGAATGGATTATAAACACTTTTTCGCAACGACTCTTGGCCGCCACCAAGCAAAGTCCCCGCCCCTTAAGTACGAATAAAACCCACATAATATCGTAAATTATTTTTTTATTTTAAGTGCGATTATAGGCTCGTACATCATCAAATATGCAGAGTATATTCCATTTATTTGCCGCCAATAAAACCTCACAATATTACACACTGGACCTTTAAGGTCATGTGTAAACATAAACCAAACCTGCTGTGTCAGCGTTTTTACCTTCACTGGATGTTTTCATTGTTTGTGTCATTTCTTTACAGAGTTCTGCTTTATTTGTGTGTGTGTGTGTGTGTGTGTGTGTGTGTGTGTAACTCACAGTCTTGTCACTTTGTAGCTGTTTTTCGTGTCGTTATATATTTGATTTTTTTTCACCTTGTTCTGGAACAATTAAGAGTTCAGTTGTATTTACACGTGGACACTAAACGGACACTGAGGAAATGTGGTTCTATCAGCTTTTTTTTAACACGTGTCTGGTGTCTGTGACGTCACTTTTCTGCTGCGTCATGGTCAGAAATATGACGACTCACAGGTTTCCTTTAACTTTAACTACTGTCATGTTCAACTGTGAGTGTGTTTACAAGAGTCTTAATCCTGCGGAAAAAGGAATATTAACATGTTGAAATGTGATACTTTGATGATGAAACATTAACAAAACACTAATTTATATTTCATGATTTAAAAGAAATGTGATTTTTTTTCCTCTTTGTATTTTGGTTTTATCCTGCTTCAGATGGTTTGAATTTTATTTAAAAAAAATCTTTAATAAAAATGAATTTAACACTTTTTATAACATTTAAAATGCCTGCTGGTTTTTTATGAGCCCCCCTCATTCAGCTTTTATTTTGAAAGATATAAAACTAAACCAGTGCACAATAACACTTTATATTTTGGAAATTGTGTCATCATTTGGGTATTAACAGTGATCGATGCAATGTTTGCAATGCAGAAAATATGTGGATTTAATATATTTTTTAAATTTGAAAAAGTAAGTTAAGAAAAATGAATAAAATATGTTAAATATGTATTGCAAATAGGGAGAAATGGCAAAAATATGAGTAGAAAACTGCACAGTAAAAATGTGATATCTGAAAATGTGTAAAATATAAAAAGTGTAAATAAAAACATATGCAGCTTAAAACTATATATATATATTAAATTATAAAAAAGTAAATCCAAAAAACCCCCAATACATTAAATGGCCAATATATAAATAAAACTCAATATGTATTTTAATAAGTAAAAACTACACCAAACAAAATACAGGACAGCTACAATTACATCATAACTAAATATAAAATAACATTTGACATAAATTTACACAGAAAAAATTTAAAAATTAAAGCTGAATTACAGGAGAATAAAAGTAGAATAAATAAACAGAATAACTACATTTAAAAATCAAATCACTGAGTAAATTAGGATTTTATTTTTGATTTTCACTAATCTCACTGGTGGGGGCGGGGCCATGTCGGTATGATGGGCGTGGCTTGTCACCAAAACTTCGGGAGAAATGTCTGGAATTCCGTTTCCGCTTTAGGGAGTGGACTGTGATTTTCCTCTCTTTTTTTACTTGACTTTTCCTCCGGTGTTGTCTTCTCCGTGGACACTTTCTAGTGGATTAACCGGATTATATCTCGACCCTGTGGACCATGGCCTCCTCGCCGCAGAAGTCTCCGTCTTCCCCTAAATCCCCGACGCCCAAATCCCCGTCATCCAGGAAGAAGGACGACTCTTTCCTGGGAAAACTTGGCGGAACTTTGGCGAGAAGGAAAAAAGCGAAAGAAGGTGACGAAAAAACCCGGGAGAACAACAACAAGAAGGAACACGTTTAAAAACAACAAAGTAAACGTTAAGTAAAGTGCGACGTTTCCACTCAGTTCTCATAGATAAACATTGAACTTTTCAGTTAAACGTCACGTAGCGCAGGGACAACAACAATCCACGCAAAATTTAACATTTCGAAACTTTTTCTAGATTAAAATTAAGATTAACACTCAAATAGTGTTTGTGTAGCTGCGTCAGTGTCCATGTAAGGTATGAAATCCGCTCAATCCTCAGAGGAATGACGAGTAAACACACACTGACCCAACCATCACACTCCTCCTCCTCACACACACACACACACACACACACACACACTAACTCTTCTTCACCACAGTAATCCCATTACAGAGCAGACTAAAACAATTGTCAGGTTTTCTGTCTCCAATGTCTGAATCAAACTCCTGATCTTAATCTGGCCAATCAGATGCTGTGTTTACATGCATTACAGTATTGGACTACAGTAATCTGATTAGTAATCTGATTGTTGACCAGGTTGAAACAGTAGTCAGATTAAGATACTGTCATGTGGACATACAGACACTAATGTCTGAATCAAACTTCTGACCTTAATCTGGTCAGACATCAGGGTTTACATGGATTACAATAGTGGACTACAGTAATCTGATTATTGGCCAAAATAAAAACAGTAGTCGGATTAAGATACTGTCATGTAGACACACAGACACTAATGTCTGAGTCAAGCTTCTGATTTATGCCTCATGCAATGTCAGAGGCTGTGTTTACATGGATTACAGTAGTGGACTACAGTAATCTGATTATTGACCAGGCTTAAACAGAATAATAATCAAATCAAATCACTGAATTATAACCAGAATAGGATCAGCATTTAGATTTTGACAATAGTGTACACGTGTCCACATGACAGAGTCTTATTCCAACAGTTGTTTTACTCTGATCAGTAATCAGATTAGAATAGTCCATGTATATCAGTCACTGACGAACCAGATAACATCAGTAGCTGGATTTAGACATGGGTGTCTGTGTCCATGTGACAGTGTCTTAATCTGACTACTGTTTTAATCTGGTCAATAATCAGATTACTGGAGTCGTTGGGAACACAGTCACTAGGGTTAACCAGCTAACCCTTAATCTGCTAACCAGAATGAAATCAGTCTTTGGAGTCAGACACCAGTGTCCATGACAGGATTGTCTTTGAACCGGGTCAGTAATCAGATTACTGGATTACGGTCATTGACAACATTATTTATACCAGCCTTTTTCAAACTGTGGGGCGGGCCCCCCTGGGGGGGCGTAGAGACTTTCCGGGGGGGTGCAAGTTCTGTTTTTTTTTTTTAAGTCCTAACTAAAGTTTAGCAGGCGGAACTTTTGGTCTCGCTGTGACCCGGACTCATTTTAGTTAAAGGACCACAACCAAATCTACACTGGTGACAAGGTTTGGATAATAGAGAAGTTTCAGAAACTAACAACAAGCCAACGTCAGCCGAACAGAACAATGATATCTTAATGATTCACGACGACCAAAACCCAAGACGAGAAAATGTGCCGACACGTTTCTCAGTCTTGGATTCACGGCGACTGTTGTAGGAGATTAAGAAAAACCACTCCGTGTGTTGTGTCTCAAAACACTGGCAGGGGACAGGGGGACAGCATTTGTATTTTTAAAACAAAAAAATGTTATTTGCACAGCAAACTATTGATATTGGTAAAGTATTCTTTGTTATCCAAATGTATTTATTGTTTAAAAATGACACTATTATAGTTATAATTGCACGTTTGCTTTCTCAGGAAGCAATATTGAGATTATTTGGATCGCTAAAGCAAAAATGTTATTTGCACAACAAATTATTGAAAGAAAAGTGAAACATTTCTTCTAATATTGACTGAATAAATGTTATACTTGACACATTGTTACAACTTCGTGAGAGGGCCCCGGGAAATGTCTTCCTCCAAAGGGGGGCCCAACAGAAAAAGTTTGAGAACCACTGATTTAGACTAACCTGGTCGATACTCAGATTACTGTAATCCATTATTGTAGTCCTTGTAGATACAGTCACTGGCGAATAACCACAATAGGATCAACATTCAGATTTTGACAATAAAAACTGTTTTTAATCTGATCAGTAATCAGATTAGTGTAGACTACTAACCAGACTGAGAACAGTGTTGTGTATGGATTTAGACACAAGTCTCCATGACGGTTTTATTCCGACTACTGTTTTAATCTGGTCAATAATCAGATTACGGCAGTCCACATAATCAGACTACTGCTTTACAAATGGCCTTAATTTCTTCATCATTTTTTTAACACAGCCTGTGAACGTGAGCGTCAAAGGTCAGCTTTTATCGCGGGACGAGAGAAAAGGTCTCGTTGAGTCGTTGGATGATTGCGTTGTTGTCATTCAGGACACTGTTGCTGCACAGCTGAGCCCCCCCAACACCAACCAACCTACACCCCCCCCCCCCCCCTTGTCGTCTTTATGTCGTCTTTGTCCGCGCAATCACATCATATCCATGCTGGCTGGTGTCACACACACACACACACACACACAGTGAGTGGAGTGTGTGTGTGTGTGTGTGTGTGTGTGTGTGTGTGTGTGTGTGTGTGTGATTGGATGGAAAACCCTGTCCCCGCTCTCTCGCTCTCTCGCTCTCTCGCTCTCTCGCTCTGCTGTTGATCGTTGATTAAATTTAAGTCCCTGTGACGTCCGTGACCGTCACATATGCCCGAGTAATGACAGAATTAGAGAGGGGGAGAAAAGGGAAAGGTGATGAGAAGCACATAAAACAGCAGGCGTGTTTTATATATAATATATGTATGTATATATATCTATATCTATATATATATCTATACAGTATATATATTTTATGCTGCATTAAAACAGAGAAAATGTGATCATATTTGCATGAGGGCGAGGGTTTGATGCCGCTGTGAGCTCAGTTCTGCAGGGGGGAGTTAAGCTGGTCCCGGTGACCGGGAGACGATGCTGGAGACTGGGGGGACGTAGACGGGACAGACATGGGCTGCGGAGCGCTCTGTCCTCCAGGTAGGAAGGACACACATCATCAGCAGCAGCAGCAGCAGCAGCAGCATCAGGATGTTATTTTCCTTCTGTCTCTTACCGTACGTACGTACAGTCAGGGTTGTGAGTGAGAGGCACAAACGTGTCCCGTATTTCATGGATGGACGGCGTGTTGTTGTTTTTATGACACTAGCTGGCAGCCGTGAGGAGAGGGAGGGAGGGAGGGAGGGAGGGAGGGAGGGCGGGAGGGCGGACACTGAGGACACTTGTGATTCTTATTCGCTTTTATATCGACAGCACAATCTGGACTCTCCAATAAACGGGTGTCACGGTTCTCCAAATGCTCGACTCTGGGTCTGCCATTTTTAGACTTTAGTCTAGTTCTAGTTCTAGTCTAGGATTGTTGGTTTTATGTCGTGATAACTCATTTATTTATCTTTTATTCCGCTTTTTATTGTCTTCATCAGGGTGTCCAAAGGGGTTTTTTTTGGTCCCTTTATTTTTTTTAACAGTAAAAGTGTCAAGAGTCAAGAGCGCGAGGTTCCAAACAAGAATCTAGAGCCCCCTTTTTCAATTATGGTCCCATCTCGCCTCGCCTCGGCACGCCACGGTTTAGGTTAGTTTTCCACTACAAAATAGTACCTCCTCCTCAACGTGGGCGGAGTCATCACTGCGCGGCTGCATGAAACTGACGTGACTTTCGTTTTTACACAAACACACAAACGAGTGACGCGTGGCTTGTAAAGCAGTTGTTTTCAGTGGAGCGAGATTTTAGTAGTTGCAAAAACCCACGTTGTTAGGATTAACTTGAGTCTTTTGAACTGATCAGTTCGCCGTTGTTCGGCTTTGATTCTTGTGTCGGACGTCCAGGTGCTATGCTAGTGGGAACGCATTGGAAAAACACCAAAAACACCAGACTGTGACCAAATGAACTCCCATTTATCGGGAGTTCACATAGTTGATGTCGCTATGGCGATCGTACAGCTCTACACAGTTACAAGTACCACGCACAACTCTCTGACATCGTTTCATAATCCACAGCTACACACACACGCGCACTCTGTGATTGAGAGATATCATTGATATTCAGCTGTATTTCCATGGAAATCCGATTGTTTTAGCCAGAGATTATGATACAATACGTCCTTTACCAACTATATTTCAGCTCCTGTTAATTCCCATGAAAAATGTCCACTTTCCACACCGACCTGAGTCTGATGGAGTCACTGCGATTATAAAAGTAAGGGGAAAAGTGAGGAGGTTGTTGTTGTTAAAATAAAACCCGAGAGAAACAGCGGTGATGTCAGTTAATTTACAGCACGACAAGTGGAAGGTGTGTGTGCGCGCGCGCGCGTGTGTGCGTGCGTGCGCGTGTGTGTGTGCGTGCGCGCGCGTGTGTGTGTGTGTGTGTGTGTGTGTAGACATGCTGCACTTGAGTGGATGGTGTTGATTAAGAGGATGTTGTTCCAGTGAAGGCAGAGAAATGTACAGGATGTTCACTCCATGAACTCGACAGACACAGACACACACACACACACACCTGTACGCACACACACACACACACACACACAGCCTCCTCAGGTATCTGACACACTCAGCTGTTTGACACGCTGGGCTTCTCTCAGACCTGCTGAGAACCAGGAAGTGACACCAGTTGCTCATGTGATGTCAAGCGGCTGCTGCTGCTGCTGCTGATGATGATGATGATGATGAAGATGATGATGGTGGTGGTTATTTTTACCTTCAGATCACTGTCAGTCTGTCTCTGTCTCAGCCGATCGGTCTCCTGGCTTCA
Source organism: Solea solea (assembly GCF_958295425.1). NCBI lineage: Eukaryota > Metazoa > Chordata > Actinopteri > Pleuronectiformes > Soleidae > Solea > Solea solea. Next base: position 27,586,330 of record NC_081145.1, read on the forward strand.
TTTGACCCTGTGATTATTTACGACCTCCTGATTTTACTGAATTGATTCTGATTCACAAGCTTTTGCGATTCCATTGTGTAACAATTTATTTTCGAGGTATTTTTCAGTCTCTTTAATGACGATTTGGTGATTGGTAAAGCGACTTCTCAAACATGACCATTTCATAAATGTTTGGTTTTGGTGTAAAAACACATGAAAAACCATATTTCTGAACGTGTCTGACGTTTCTTTCTCGCAGTGTCCGAGCTTCAAGAAGAAGGAATTAACGCCATCAACCTTCCTCTCAGCCCCTCCCACTATGAGCTGGACCCCGAGGACACGCTGCTGGGTAAACAGACACTCACTCACAGTCACATTGTCATTTTAAAACCAGAGACAAACATGCAGCTAATTTAAAAGACAATAATAACCAAAAAAAGAAAATTCAACTTAATTTTAATTTATTTGTATAGCGCCGAATCACAACATACATTATCTCACGGCTCTGTTCATGGACAACATTATAGAGAGGAGAGAATCCCATCCATCACAAGGACACACATGGAGACAAGCTTTCCTTTAATCCCCACATCTGCATGTTTTTGGACTTTGGGAGGAAACCGGAGAACCTGGAGAAACCCCACACACACTGGGAGAACATGCAAACTCCATGCAGAAAGACCCGTGTTCCGACCGGATCACGGACCCGGGTCTTCTTGCTGCCAGTTTGACACGGCTGTGATTCTCTGAATAAACAGTTGAAAGGAGCTGAATAAATCATTGTTTAACGTGTCTCTGTTCCGTCCATTAGAGGAGAATGAAGTGCGGACTATGGTGGACCCAAACTCCAAGAGCGACCGCAAACTACAGGAGCTCATGAAGGTGATGTTTCGATGTTTAATAATTACTGTGGAGGAGTGTGAAACTATGGGTTAATGTTGTAATGTCAGTGAAAATTATCGCAATTTAACTTGAACACATTTTGTTGTTCACATCAGGTGCTGATCGACTGGATCAACGACGTCCTGGTGGGAGAGAGGATCATCGTGAAGGATCTGGCTGAAGATATGTACGACGGTCAGGTTCTGCAGAAGCTCTTTGGTGAGGAACTCAACGACAAACTAACAAACCATAAGAATAACAAGTAAGTAGGTGTTTGTCTAGTTTACATGAACCTGAGTTTGTGTGTTTGTCGTGCCCTAGAAAAGCTGGAAGGTGAGAAACTGAACGTGGCCGAGGTGACGCAGTCGGAGATCGCCCAGAAACAGAAGCTGCAGACGGTATTGGAGAGGATCAACGACTCGCTCAAACTCTCCACCAGGAACATCCGCTGGAACGTGGACTGTAAGTAAACACCGTCCTGCACTAGGCAGGGTTCCGCCCAGGAAAATCCTCGTTAGCTCGCGAGCTGCAGAATCCAAACTCAAAATCCAGAGTCGGTGGGCAGGCTTGACTTGGGGTTAAGCTTTTCTTTGAAAAATTAACAAATAGCAGCACTGAAGTTATTCCTAAAAAAAAGATGTGTTTGGAGTTTTGCCGACCAGATACAGGCTTTTATCTGAACGACCATTTGTTGGCTTAATGGAATCTCTCCATCAAAATTTTCCACAAAAGTGTTATCTTCAACAAATCGATAAAAAAAACTTTAAAAAAAAAAATACCATCAGTCATCAATTAAATTTAGTACCCTCTTAAGACATCAAGGACAAAAATGTCCACTTCCAGAAAACTACTATAAATACTTTACAAATTCATATCTTAAAGAACTCAAAACGACATTTTGAGGATTTTAACCCTTCGGATGCCAGTTTGATTACTTGATATTACTGTTGTTATTTACGAAGAAACACAGAAAACAAAACACACCATATGCGGAACACTTCCCCATGGACTGTTTTCTGTTGCTCTGACCACGTCACCTTCTTCAGTTGCTCCGATTGGTTGTAGCGCTATCCTATTATGTGCGGAGGGAATTTGAAAGACAACCGTTTTTTTTGCCCCTCGGATTGAGCCCTGCCAATTGCCAATTGTGTTCCCAGACCAAGCATCTTGATGTACCTCTGGTTTGCCAGGCTAGTTGTTTGCCCCTTTTCTGCCACAACGTTGGTGCAACTCTCTCGTTGGATTTAGCAAGCTCGCATAAGCTCTGTCGTTGTCTTCTGAGCATATGTGATTAGAGCACAAAGAGGGGTATGTGCATAGGGGCGAGATGGCAGTTTGATTGATGCATCACGATCCAATGAATTCGTTTGGACCGTTCAGTTTGATCGGACGGTGTTTTTACAGGCATTTTTCATTTTTGTGACGATGCATTCATTAATTGGTTAAACACTCGGGTGGTGAAGAGGATTTTAAGCATGACAGAAAATAAAGGCTCCAGAAAACCTTTAAGAGAAGATTAATGGTGACAGTGTGGACGAGGCTTTAACGAGTCTTTAGCCTTCAGGCGCTCTTAAATGTTTGTCCGTGTAGAACTCTTTGTAGCAGATGCGATGGCCGCGTAAGAGAGAGTGCGCTGCGGTAATTGATTTTTCTTTTGTTTGGCGTCTACTTTCATGCAACATCTTTGGATCCGTACTTTTTTTTTAAAAAGAGGCCTTCAGCACACGAAGGAGATAATTCATTTACTGTCACCTCGAGGCTCCATCAAAGGCCTGCGTAAGGCTCTTAATTGATCATCCAGAGATAATAAAAAAACGTACTTGTATGAGTGAGTGAACCACAGACATGATGGACTAAAGCTTTACTTTGGTGAGTTTTGCCTTTTATTTGGGCTCACAATGTCGCCACTTAAAAAGTTTTCAATCCAAATTCCTGAGAGACTTCATATAGAAGATATCCTTCCATCATCTACCGCTTTATCCTCCACCAGAGGGTCGCGGGGGGGGGGCTGTGCCAATCTCAGCTGACATCAGGCGATAGGCGGGGTACACCCTGGACAGTTCGCCAGTCCATCACAGGGCCATATAGAAGATATGTGACTGGTAAAATATCTGGCAAATTCAAATCTGGACGTATTTTCGATCATCAGTTAATCAGTTTGTTTTAAGTCGTTTCTTTGCTTCATAGGAGAACGGAATTGTTAAAACTGTAATGGACAAAATAAGACATTTGAGAACATTTTTCCAGCATTTTCTGTAATTTTATGGACCAAACAATTACTTTATTAACCAAGAAAATAACAAGATGGATCGAAATAACTTCATTTAATGTCAGCACAATCTTAAGATGAACTAAACTTCCATCATTGTATAAAAATGTCATGATGCCATTTCTTTCTCTTCTCTAGCCGTTCATGCCAAGAGTATTGTTGCCATCCTGCACCTGCTGGTGGCGCTGTCCCAGCACTTCAGAGCACCAATCAGATTGCCCGACCACGTCTCTATTCAAGTCGTGGTTGTTCAGGTGAGTGAGACGTGGTCTTTGTTAGCTCTGCCGTGTTGATTTGATGAACAGAAACTGCTGTGGTGACTTATTTAAAAACCTGACACATATTAAGTGGGATGTTTCTCTTCTCCCTTTGTCTCTTTCAGAAACGAGAGGGCATCCTTCAGTCCAGACAGATTCAAGAGGAAATCACTGGTAACACAGAGTAAGTACTTCATCAGTCAAAAAATAAAATTAATAATTCATGTAAAATTGTTATCCTCAACCAAATCTATCTATTTTTTTCCTCAGGCATCAGTTAAATTTACTACCCTCTTAAGTCATTAAGGACAAAAATGTCCACTTCCAGAAAACTACTCTAAAAACTTTCCAAATTCATATTTTTTCTGTATGAATCTCTTAAAGAACTTCAGCGCTGCTCAAAACCAACAAACATTCAATAATTTCAAGGATTAATTAACCCTTCTAATCTCTGTTTGATTACTTCATATAAACACACAACATTAGTACCCTTATTTTACATGTAACAAACGTTGGGTGGCTATTTTTAAATCTTGTATGAATAAATTGTCAAAATATCTGCCAAAATATTGACTTTTATACATTATTATTTTTGAGATTTAAAATGTACCACCCTCTTAAGTCATTATCTGTTGTGTTTCAATCGCAGATCGTGATGGCAGCTTCAAAACTGACTATTTAAATCTGAACTCTTTGTTATTGTGGCTGTGAGGCTGTCCTGCAGCCTGACAGCAGAAACCAGGGAGATAACAGCGGGCCAACACACACACACACATACATACATAAGACAGACATACAAGTACATACAAACACAAATGTCATTATTTGTGTTATGGGACACAGCTTTTCTTCTTAGGGCACTGCATTGACAGCCTAAACAAAGTCCCGAACCTTAACCTTAAGGTTCTGAATCATTAGGACCAGGTCCTTAGCCACTATGAGGACTGCACTGGTCCTGACAAGGTCAGTGTTTATGATAGAAAGGGTCCTGAAGAGGCAACAAATACAAGAACACACACACATGGTCACAGTGGAAATGCGGTTATTACCACACCAACAGGAACTCTGCCCAGACTCGCCTGCCTCTGCCATCCTGGATTACCCCATGATCATGCATGAAGTGTGTGTGTGTGTGTGTGTGTGTGTGTGTGTGTGTGTGTGTGCCATTTCTTGCTGGCCTGCCCACTGTGATATCACTTCCTCTGGGACACGTGCATGTCCTGCGTTCGCCGTGTTCTCCAAAAAAAACAAACCACCTCACCCCGTCCAACAACATCAGCGTCCAAAGTGTGGACATTGTAATAATGGAGGACAGTGTCGTGTTGACATTGTTACATTATGTCTCAGTATGTGCTCATTGTGTATCCGTGCCGCTGCTGATTTGAATACACAACGTGCGATTGTGTTTGTGTGTGTTAATCAAATTATACGATGCCCACATTGTCCTGTTATTGTGTGTGTGTTTTTTAATCCATTCATTCTCTACATTCCTCTGTGATTGACCTGGAAACTCTCCGCCCATTATTCTTCTTCTGTAAATATTCAAGTGTGAAATTGTCAATAAATGTCCTCTGACGCCATTTTTTCCCCCTCTCCTCTTTTCCAAAGGGCGTTCTCTGGGAGACACGGTAAGTTCCTTTTTCTTGTGTCTTTTTTTATGTTAATTTGGTATATGTCACTGATTTTTCAAATTTTGGAAGCTTCCAGCCACATTTATCTTTATCTTCCAACCAACCAATGTTTTTTCAAAAGGGTCTGCCTGTTTAAAGCTGTAGTACGTTGCTTTGAAAAGTGTGTTTGCAAACCCTGTGTTTTTAAGTCTCTACCTATGATACAATTTTCAAACAATAAGCGTTTCCAACAATGGTACCTGGAACTTTTTGTCAAACAACTGACATTTTCCTGTAGACCACCTTTCTCCTGCATTTAAAGCAGGGTGTTTACCTTTAGCCGGATTTATTGAAAAAGAAAAAGCAGTTTTTCAAACAAAAGTACCTGGAACTTTTTGTCAAATAACTAACATTTTCCTGTAGACCACTGTTCTCATGCGTTTCAGGCAGGGCATGTACTTGTAGCACAATAAAAAAAAAAGAAAGTGCCCTTTCAACCCCCAAGTCGTTCAGCTGTTTCTTGTCCCTGCCCGCCCCTGTGCTGCTTCCGTATACACACAAAAGCTCCCTCAAACAGATCAGAGTGTTTTACCTGACAGGAAAGTCACATACTGCTGCTTTAACACGGGTCATTTTCTTGTCTTTTTCTTTTTAACAAATAATTGATTTCTTTTAATTTATTGTCCACAGAGCGCGACGCCTTCGACACACTGTTTGACCACGCTCCGGATAAACTCAACGTCGTCAAAAAGGTAGCACAGACTTTGCATGTCTGCCATCTTCACAGAGAGAGAGAGAGAGAGATGACATGAGCTGATTTTGTGCCAGAATCCTCCTCAGGGGGAGGGTTTTATTTGAGGACACAAATGTCAGTCTGGATTATGTTTCTGGGTTGTTTCTTCCAAACCTTATCATAAAATTTACACAGATTGTATGAATTATCCAAGTGAGAATAAAGCAGGAAATGTTTAATGCGTGACTGGGTGAGAGTTTTGGTTTCTGCTCACCCCAGGGTCCACGCCCCACCCTGTTTTCCCCCCAAAAAAACAAGATTTTTAAAACTTTTACTTGTATTTGCTCTGTTTGTGATAATGCTGTGATACTGTGTGTACATTTGGTTTTTTTTCAATTATTTTTGTATATTTTCTCAGACATTGATCACATTTGTGAACAAACACCTAAACAAGCTGAACCTGGAGGTGACGGAATTGGACACACAGGTAACACACACATTGGTTTCTGACCTCACAGTACATAGCATTGACATACATTCATTTTCTGAAGACTTCCTCTAACCTTAACCATAACTAGTACTGGTACTAATCCTAATCCTGACTCTAACCCTAACCTATAGCTGTGACCTCTGCCTAAGTTTAAAAACATGTCTTCACTTTCAAATGTAATAATTTACATTATGGGGACTTGATTTTTGTCCCCATAGAGCAAGTCAAGTCTCCATAATGTGTGAACAGATTTAGGTCCCCACAACATAGGGAATACCAAGCACACACACACGCAAAGTTTCCTTAAGGGTAAATAAAGATGGTGGCCGCCTGAAGTATTGGTCATAAGCCCCTCCCCCTCCTAGCTATAGTTTCTCTCTGTTTTGTAAGTAGTTCTCATCACACTGGGGTGTCTTCATGTGCGATTATTTACATTTTGATGAGTTAAAGACGTGTGAAATATCCTGATTTTACAGCTGATTTGTGATTGGTCATCAGCAGATGGCTCCACCCACCTGTGTACGAGATATTTTGGGAGATAAAAAGGAGCCTCTTCTAAATTTACAGTCCTAACTCCTGTAAAAAAAAATCACACCGTACGCTGACGATTCACCGCTGTTCATTGACGTTTGCAGGCTTCATTGATTATAGATCACTGTTGATTAAAGCGGGGTTCCCACAAGTCCTTGAAATCCTTGTGTAAGATTGTGAATTTAAAATTTCATTTTCAAGGCCCTTGAAAATCTTTGAAAATTGCCCTAAATATACATAGATCATTGAACGTGCTTGAATTTTGTGCCAGACAGAAGTGAAGTTGATAATTTGATATTTCGACGCCACCTACTGTTTCATGCCCCGCATTGCCTGATGTACGTCGACGAGGCCTACGCAGGACAAACGTCAAAAGTCATAATCACTAGCGGTGTTGTGACTGTCTCTCACTGTCTTTCTCTCCGCCTTTGCATCTTAAGCTGTGTCAGCACATTTAGGTTTTGAATTTCAGGGAAATTGGTCCTGGAAAGTCCTTGAATTTGTTAACTGATAACTGCAAAACATGGTGTTTTGAGTATTGACAGTTGTTGTTTGTGTCAGTTTGCAGATGGTGTTTACCTGGTGTTGCTGATGGGGCTGCTGGAAGGATACTTTGTGCCTCTCTACAACTTCTTCCTCACACCGGAGAATTTCGACCAGAAGGTAAAAAAAAGAGTGATAATTAATTTTTCCTGTTAGCGAGACGACGAGGACGATGAGGCTTTTTTTTCTGTCCATATTCAGTCGTTTTTCCTGCTGCGTTCAAAGGTCATTCTGTCTCTGTTAATGAAAGAGCAACAGTTTTAACTCGTTTAATTAAAACGAAGGATTCCGCCGCTGTACGGAGGCACGCATAGAAATTAGCTTGAACACAAAACATCCCTGAACATGCCGGAGGATTCTCTCTTTTCTTTGCTTCTTGATTTGATTAAGAAATAGAAATGTAATCAAAAATGACCGTGAGGATTATATTTGACAACGACCATTTCAATCAAACCTTTTTTCCTTTTCTTTCTTTACTGTTGGTAGGTTTTTTATTAACCCTGACCCCACAAAATTTAGCATTACTCATTCAGACTACTCGACAGTTAAATTTGAGTCTCTCAGTGTTTCTTGGAAGTGTTTTTCCAACTCTCTCCTCTCTGGCGACAAAGATGCTGAAAATGCACTCTGATACGCTGAAATTACCGTAATAACCACATGTCTCCTCTCGGTTTGGTAGTCGTCATAGCACGTCACATGACCACGTCACGGCTGTGTGAAACGCTGCGTCTGTCGCGTCGCGTCATGTGCGTCTATCACTCTGCGTCTAACCGCAGACACAGACACCAAACCAAGCCCTGTTTTTTATTTATTTCTTATTTACTTACGGTATTACTGTGGTACCTTCACGGCCACCAGGGGGCTGTCGCAGCCCACAACACATTTTACCTGCTGCATCTAACTGTTTTATTAACACAAACACTCGTTATTTATTTATTTTCAAACCCAGTTCACTGCAGCACTGCAGAAATAGAAAATACAAAGATTGGTGGAGACTTATTTCATTTTCCTCCACCATGAGAGTCTAACATTTGTCATTGTCAGTGAATAAAGAGACAAACTAAAGGCTTTTCTTTACAAAGAACCTTTTCATTGCTGCATTTCTTTTCTCACTATTGTGGATTTGAAGTCAGTAATGGCTTCATTATATTTATATTTACATACATATATATATATATATATATATATATATATATATATATATATATATATATACTGTGTGTATATATATATATATATAAATATAATGAAGCCACCAATATATATATATATATATATATATATATATATATATATATATATATCTTTATATCTTTATATCTTTCCACTCTTTTCTTTGGACACATTAATGTGACTCATCCTGTCCTTGAGTTGTAATAAAAGGCTAGTTCAGGAGGTTTTTTGTGAGGGAACCATCTTTAAATGGGGGCGGGACTAGTTAAGCTTTGCTTCTCCCGCATTCCCTTTCGGTTATGTATATTGTGTGAACTGCACTGTTATGTGATGAGTGATCTAAATGTCATGACTGAAATAAATAAATAAATAAATAAATAAATGGAAAAATCCAGAGTTACAGACATTCTGGGTCTATTTTCGCACAATAACGAGTTCATATTTTGTGTCACAATCGCGTCATTTGGGTGTTTGGGTTTTTTTTTTTAAGAAAGTTTGTGTTTTGCGATTTCGACTGAAAGTGGCAACGGCAAACACTCTCTCAGTGGACACTAGCAGAGGATTTTCATATTCCAATAGGAGTGGGAATCTTTCAGTGCCTCACGATTACGATTCAATTATAAAACAAGAAAGCATTGAAGTGAATTGTGTTTTCTGCTGTTTTAAGAATATCTATTTCTAAAGGTTTCAAGACACACTCCTTAAATCAATACTCTGCTCTCTCACAGTTTGATAAATGCCACTCGTTTCCCCCTCGGGAACCGCCGAGTGCGCGGCCGTCTCTCCTCCGTGCAGTATTATGGTATGGCATTCTGAGCAGGCGATCTGTGGAGACACCTCAGAAGCCTTTTGTGTGGATTCTTTGGCCAGCAGCTCCTGCCAAGCAGAGCAGGGCATCGGTGTTACAATATACACACAACTACACACACACAACTACACACAGACACACACACACACACACAGACATAATGCTGAGAGTCCTGGCTCAGGAGAACAGGCATCAGCCTCACAGCATCTGTAATCTCATACTGAACAGGGAAACACTGAAGTGGCTTAGGGGCTCAGAGAGTGTGTGTGTGTGTGTGTGTCCAGGTATTACTAATGTTGTGGGGACCTGAACCTGTTTACTCAGTCACATTATAGGGACTTGTTTCCTTGTGGGGACAAAAAGCAAGTCCCCATAACGTAAATGACTACATTTTAAGGTGAAGATATGTTTTAAGGTTAGGGTTAGGATTAGGATTAGGATTAGGCCAGTAGTAATTGTAATTAAGGTTAGAGGAAATGAGGAAATGAATGTAAGTCAATGCAATGTCCTCTCAAGTCATGAATGTCGAACGTGTGTGTGTGTGTGTGTGTGTGTGTGTGTGTGGGCCAAGAGGCCCATGTATTGGCGCTTTTCCACTATACAGTTCCAGCACGGCTCGACTCCACACAGTTTGGTATGGACTATAGTACCTCCTCAATGTGGGCGGAGTTATCATAGCACGGCTGCATGAAACTGCCGCGATGTCGTCTCATGCTGTGTTCACACTGGACACGATTATTGCGTCTTCTATCGAGGCTCTGGCTGCCCTGACACAGGCACAAGTGTCTCTTGCGCCACCTTAGTTTCCCTGAAGCTCCACTTTTGTCACTTCACTGCCCCAGGGAGCTCCAGGGGTCCCAGCCCACTCCTCTACCCGAGTCAGGGACTCCCCTGCCCTGACAAAAGTGTCCCATGCACCACCTAAGTCTCCATGGAGCTCCACTCTGACTCATCATGTTCACCATAAATGTTTCAGATCCACTCTGTGTTCTAACAGTCTAACAACTCCATCTTCTCTTTGACGTCGTCATCAGTGTCAGAATCACTTTCTCGGTGTCGGGGTTTTTTGGGAGTGATGGTGGGGACATGTTTCCGTGGATAAGTGAGGGATGGGAGTGTTTGTGCAGCTGCTGGAGGCTTATGTTCTTACACTGCAGAGCTGCTTCGTGTTTGCCGACACAGGAAGCTGTGGTAACAGCACTGAGTGTGGGATTCGGCAACGTTCTGTCTGTGTGTGTCTGTGTGTGTGTGTGTGTGTGTGTGTGTGTGTGTGTGTGTGTGTGTGTTTGCAGTGATTGAATGTACGTACAGTAGTGTTGGCGTCTCCTTTAGAAGCTTCCTTGTGTCCTTACAGGCTTTTCCCCTCCTCTCTCCTCAGGTCCACAACGTGTCCTTCTCCTTTGAGCTGATGCAGGATGGAGGTCTGGAGAGACCAAAGCCCCGACCAGAAGGTAGGACACACGCTCATGCTAAGGCTGCTTCAGTTGTTTGCTGTTTATTGTCGAATATCAATCAAATTTAAAGTAAAACAAATAAAACATAAGCCAACAATGTTCTGTGATGATCAGTTAAAAGGACTTAAAAATCCTACTTTTAGTTTCAAATTCTACTTATAATTCCAAATCCCAGAGAGTGTCGTCACTGAAGAGTTGACGTCCGAGAGTGCGACGTCCGACACAAGAATCAAACTGATTCTGTGACTGATGCCGAGTGGAGTGGAGTGGAGTATTATCTGTGTAGTGGAAAAGTGGGTCCTCTTTAACCATTTGTGTTTGTTTTACAGACATCGTGAACTGTGACCTCAAGTCCACCCTGCGCGTCCTCTACAACCTCTTCACCAGGTACAGGAACGTCGACTGAGCGTCACACGTTAGCAGGAGGAACCACTTGCTTAAGACGAACTTAATACTTACATATTTTGTTTTGGTTTTTTTATCTGAGCGCATGCGTCACAATATTCCACGATATTTTTAGCTCTTATTCGTAAACTCGGCATTTTGCTACGCAGTCTTGCAGGAGTCTAAACAAAATGGCTGAAATTATTGTTAAATCGAGTCTTATTATTATTTTTATTATTATTATTATTCCTAATTTTACATCCCTCGAGAGATTTTCGATGATCAATACTTTGACTGTTTACCTGTATTTATTGTTCATTTTGACACCGCTCCCTGTTCTTGTACCTTTATTTAAACCGATCAGTTCCGCGATACATGAACATTTGTGTTCGTGCACTCGTCGCTCCTCTTAAAGTTACATTTTTTTCCTTTTGAATGTGCGGAGGAACATTTGAAAATGATGTGGAACTTTATTGCCAAAAAAAAACAAAAAAACCTTGATTTACGTTATATAACTGCGATAATTGTAAAATTCTTCTTTGAATTCCTAAAACTACGAACAACTGTTTGTATCGCAGATGGGATACGTCTTGTAAGTGAATATTATAAGTGAAGAAAAGTTTTTAAATCCTGACATCACAAAATGATCAGAAAAATCAGCAGGCGCCCCCTTGTGGCACGTCAAAATAAATCACTAAGTCTGTTTGTTAGTGAACAACTAACACAAAATATTATTGATGTCCTGTATTTTTTCTTGTCGTCACGTTAACGTTAAATTCTTTCTTTTTATCACGATTTAACCCCAAATATGGTCACGGCATCATGTCATATATATGATTACATCACATGAAGCTGTCAATCATGACGTCGTTTCACGTGGGACGATGCCAAACCCCTAACGATGCCTAACCCTAACCCAAAAAAAAACGAACCCAACTTTGATTCACGATCTAGAACTGCGACAATTGTAAAATTCTTCTTTGAATTCGTAAAATAGCTCCAAAACTACTTGTATTGCAAATGGGATACAAGTGAATATTATAAGTGGAAAAAAAAAAACAAGAAAAGAATCGTAAAAACTACAACGTTTTTTAAATTCTGACGTCACGGAAACAAACAAATAGCATTTTTCTCGCCAAACGTGAAATATTAAATATTATTGATTTCCTGTATTTTTGTCTTGTCGTCACGTTAACGTTAAATTCACCACGATCGGTTTATTTCAAGTTCTTTTTATCACGATGTAACAAAACATGAAATGCTAATATAAAATGAGAGGGACCATTCCTGAAATACTTTGTTTTTGGCTTTGACATGGAGAACGCAGGGTTTTTAGCCACTAGAGGGCGATCCAGGTGTTTTGATTTCACTTTATTCTTCGTCTGTGTTTTTTTATGTGCATTCTACGATTTTGACCAAAGCATAATATTTAATATTAACGCTGTAAAATAAACTTTTCCACATTTCTATTATTTTAACTTTTGTCATATTTTAAAACTGCGATTCATCGGCGTCGTATAATCACTCTCTGTTTCTGCTTTAACACATTTTATACGTTATATATTTTTTTAATCCATACATTTTGACTGAATAATTTGAACGCTTCAGGCAGCAAACGTGTTCACGGGGAACGTGTTTAGGTGAATAAACGTGTTTCTCTGTTGATGTTTTACTGCAGTACATTCAATAAAAACTCACTTCCTGAACGCGGCTGCATTTTGGGTTTTTGTTGGTTTTTAATCGCAGACGTTTCAATTCTACACAATTTACTTTCTGTAAAATTGAAATGTGATCAGAGTCTGTCTGTCTGTTATCATCACCACCAGTCTGTCCACCAGTCTGTCTGTCCACCAGTCCGTCAGTCCATTTGTGCAGTTTTATCTGCATCAAACAAACTGACCACACGAGGCAGCAGTCGAGCAGCACCTTCTGTTGCCCCATGAGCTAAAGACGCTGATTTTCTCTATGGACTTAAAACAGCGGACTTGGAGACGTCACTGGTCTCCTCTACGTAGCAGATCAGAAGATTTAAGATTCTCATGGAATTGTTGCTGTGAACAAAGGTAATCAGCTTTTCTCTGGGGGGCCCATTCATCTTGGGGGCCCCCAGGTACTTGCCCTCTATATCTGCCATGTTGCAGCGCCCCTGGGTAAGTGTCTCCAGCAGAATGCATCATGTCAGTGGACGTCCTCACAGTGACAGAAAAACCCTGCAGCAGACCTCGGGGGAATCTCAAACCATGTTAGGATCATTTCCTCCCTTGCTTGTTCGCCCGGGGAGCAGTTCAGCTGCTCCACTTATTACCTTGTTACATTAGTGTTATTGCATTATTGTTACATTGTCGCTCTGTGCCTGGGTCACATGGGGACGCGGAGCAGCATTCCTCTGATTGAAGACACCACAGTGATGGAGAAATGGGAAGAAGGAGAGTAAGTAAGGAAAGACCTGATGACGCAGTCAGGCTGGAATCAGACTCTCTGAGGTCCACATGGGTCCATGTGACTGCGGTGGTACGCTAATCCCCAATCTGGATGTCGCCGGACTGTTGGGGGAACCTGAAGAGAACCTGGGTGGAACAGGTTGGAGAAACATCCATAAGCAGCACTTACCGTTCACTCGCCTCCTGCATTTGTCTTATTGAACAAATTCAGCTGGTTCCTTCAAGGTCTCGTAGCGTCGCTAAGCTTTCACGTTGTCCGTCAGTTGTGAGGCGCTTTGGATAAAAGCATCTGCCAGTATCACATTATTATATTATGTGGCATTAAGACAGAAGGTCCGGGCCATCTCGTCCCTGTCGCTTTCGCTCCGGTTAGGTAATGTTACAGAGCAGAGCGGGATTGATTCATCCGTCACAGTTTGTAAAGACGTTTACGCATGTGCTGACGTTTCTCTCCCTTTTCCCAGCATTTCCTCCTCCAGTCTTAAAAAATGAAACAGAAACTGTGCGACAACATCACTCTGTCATTCTGAGATTAAACAAGCAGCAGAAACAGAGAGAGTGTCAACAAATCTGACCCCTCCGACAATCTTGGGTGTCTTTTTGAGGCTACTGATTTGAGATTATCTGGCCAAATTATACTTAATTAATCCTTTAGGGACATTCTTTCTCTGCATTTAGCCCATCCTCTTTTAGGAATCTTCCCACAGTGTGTGGGCAGCCACTGAGCAGTGTCTAGGCACCTGGGGAGCAATGGGGGTTGGGTACCTTGCTCAGGAGTACCCCAGCCCTTTGACCTGGTGGGTACTAAAATCGGCAACCCTCTGGTTACAAGCCAAGTTCCCTTTCCACTTGGCCATGGCTTTCCTGTAGTTTGAGGGATTAACGGACACAATTTTAACGTCATCATTTGCTCCAAATTCAAATTTGCTCTGAGTAGGCGTGAACCAAACTTTCAAGAAACATCTAGAAAAGCTGAAGAAAATGAGATAAATAGTGTAGTAGTATTATAAAGTGTGTTTTTCTGCAGCTCCGGTTTAAATGTAGTCCACATATCAGCGCTCACATAACAACGTGAAAGTGTGTGTGCACTGTGCTCATGACCTCCTTTGAGTCGCTCATTCATCGTCTGAGCACAAGGATCAATGTCCGTGATGAAAAAACCTGAGGCCCTTAAAGCTCAGTGCTGTAACCAGCATCTGTAATGTCTCCATCCATGTGTCAAATGAATGTCACACATTCAAAAGGAGGCCGCTCTGCGCTCCCTCTGTCTATGAAAGGGAACATTAATAAAACACAAAGAGAGAGGAGGGAACCTGAAGCCCGGCGTTTCACTGGCACACGCTGCCGCTTTGTACACAATCAAGGTTTCATTGTGGACGAGGAAAAAAACGCCAAGCCTTGTTTCTATGCAGGTTTGTACAAGGCTGAGTCACTGTTGCCTTCAGGAACAGATGGGATCAAAAGAACAGTAAAATGTGTTCACTGAAAAACTGCTTTCATAATCTGCTTGTGAGGCTGTTGATGACTGAATATACAGCTAAAATTCTATATATGATAAATGATTCAGGCCCATAATGTAACTGGTTATTATCATTTAAGGGACAGTTCAGGGTTCAGGGTTCAAGTGTGGTTGTTTGAGGTACTGACACAAAGCCAGTGTTTACATTTACCTGCATTACTGTAATTGAGAAGTTTTTTTGTGTACCTTTTTAAAGTCATTTTAAAATTTGTTATTTTACTTTTACTTAAGTACGGTTTTTTTGGAAGTACTTTACCTCGCTACGTTTTAAATCTCATCCGTTTTTAGTAAAAAATTTTAAAAAATAATTTTGGCAGTGAATGATGAGGACAGGTGAACGATGAGGACAGGTGAACGAATGAGGACAGGTGAATGAATGACGAGGACAGGTGAATAAATGATGAGGACAGGTGAATGAATGGTGAGGACAGGTGAATGAATGGTGAGGACAGGTGAATGAATGAATGATGAGGACAGGTGAATGAATGGTGAGGACAGGTGAATGAATGACGAGGACAGGTGAATGAATGGTGAGGACAGGTGAATGAATGACGAGGACAGGTGAATGAATGGTGAGGACAGGTGAATGAATGAATGACGAGGACAGGTGAATGAATGGTGAGGACAGGTGAATTAAGCTCCCTGAGTGAGTGACATTTGCGACCTTTGACCCATTTAGACACATACATATTTTATTTTGTCAGCACTTTAATTTCTAAATGTTTGCCTTTAATTAAAAAACAATTCATGTGAGATTTGAAACCCTTTAAAAAAGTAACTAAGTAACCTTTACTACTTAGGAGAAAAAGAAGCTACTTTACTTTAAATTGTGTTATTTTGTGACTTCAGTGATGCTTCATTAGGATTTAGTCAGTGACTCAAACTTACCACACGAGGCAGCAGTGGACCAGCATCTCCTGTAAAACGTTGAATTTCTCTCTGGTGCTGGAGAGTGAGTGATTCAAAGTGAAATCCACACAAACAAATGTCTAATGTTTGTAAGAATGGAGGTGAAAAAAAAACAAATCATAAGATTCAAGGTTTTCAAGAAAATGTCACTGAAAAGTTGCAGTGCTTCTTTTTTCTGCAGTAAAACAAATTCCATTAAAGTGAAAGTTTGATTAATATAATTTGATTACGAGCTCAAATATTTTTCATTCTCTGTTTCACAGCAGCTACAAGATCAAAGCTCAGTTCAGTTCAAAATGTAATTAGTTTTTTATCTTCTCACATTAATGACACTTTTATATTTGCCCAATGTTTTTTCAATCGTAATTAAAAGCCCACGTTCAACAGAGAAGACAATGAGTGTCCTGATCTAGATCAGGTTTAAACACACATGCCTATATAATGTAATTAAGCATTCTTATTAAATTATAGAATTAAACGAAGGTTTTATATTTTACAGCTTAACCATGAGCTAAATTTTGATAGAAAGAACTGTAAAGAAAAAAAAATGTATGTAAACATAATATTGCAAATATTTTCTGCATCATAAACGTTTACATCATTGTAAATGAATAAAAATGTATTAATTTAGAACAAAAGTAAAAAAGGAGATGGGAAAAATGTGGATGTTTTCAGTTTTAAAGTGATTTAATGTCAAATCAGAACAGTTGTTCAGAAACAACCATCATTTCATCAACATGTCTCGCTATAGAAATGAAGTGATTTACAATAAAAGTGCAGACTGACATAAAAGGACAATTTAACACATCATAAATATCACATATCACACAAAAAAATATATAATATAAAATCGTACCAAAAATTAAAAAAATAGCCGCTACTTGCTAAATAACTGTTAGCTGCTGAGAAACTAGCTGTTAGCTGCTAATAATCTAGATGTTAGCTGCTGAGAAACTAGCTGTTAGCTGCTGATAATTTAGATGTTAGCTGCTGAGAAACTAGCTGTTAGCTGCTGATAATCTAGATGTTAGCTGCTGATAATCTAGATGTTAGCTGCTGATAATCTAGATGTTAGCTGCTGATAATCTAGATGTTAGCTGCTGATAAACTAGCTAGTTAGTCATTTATTTCTGCACTTTTCCTTGATAACAGAATTGTTGTTGTTGTTTTTAAAGCTGTGTTCATGTTTGCAGCACCATGATCACATGATCACATGAACACTGATATAATCTCCGATTTACTGGTTTAAGATTTTCATACATTCACTTTTTATCACGTCACGTTATGTACCTGTGAAGTCCGACAAACTCTACTCCCATGTTTCTCTCTCTCCGTCTCTCTCTCTCTCATTTCACACACCCAGCATATTAAATCAGACACAGATTACAGATTGATGCTCAGATTACAGGCCTCCAGTTTAAAGTACTGTTGCCCAAAGTAGAGCTCCTCTGCTGCTCCACTGATGTATTTTTAGCGCTTGGAAGAGTTTGGAGGGCGTGACAGTCGAACTGGATCGTCTTTTTATCGTCACACATTAAAGTGAACGTAAATCTTAGTGAGTTCATGTCAACATGTTAACAGTTGTAAAGAGTCCATTTTCTTCTTCTTAGAGTTAAATATGTGAAGGTTTTTTTTCTTATGTATTTTTGGTATCTCTTACTTTTTTTTACAAATACTGTTCAAAATTATGCTAAAAGTGATTAAGACTGGGGAATGACTAAACTACAGCTATAGAATGTAAAGATCAAAGTGACGGTTCAGTTTCTACACGTTTTCTAAATGACTCACTCTCTTGCACCAAAGTGCATAGAGAAAATCAGCAAAACCAATGAGACTTTGATTTGATCATTTCGACTTTAGTTGAACCTCCTTTACGTATCCTTACAGTTACTCTTTACTAAGTCTAAGTAAATAAAATAATGATTTAAAAACATATACATAAATAAATAAATAAATAAATAAATAAATAGCAGACAGTTTGAACAGAGGTGAGGTCAGATCTGAGGTCAAACTGTTGACCTTTAGGTCAGTGAAGTTTTACCAGCCTGTTCTGAGTGAGTGAGTGTGTGAGTGAAAAGAAACACCCTCTCTATATAATGACCACACACACACACACACAGCTGACTCGTGTGTGTGTGTGTGTGTGTGTGTGTGTCGGGGAAATGTAACTTTGACAAAACACCCACAAGCTGCCAGGTGGAACGCCGCCGGTGTGCCGGTATCAGGTGTCAGGTTACCGTCGTCGGTGTCCCCGCCTGTGTGCGCCCCCCCCCCCCCCCCCGACCATATCTGTGTTTGTTTTGTGTCGCGGCCCCTCCCTCTGTCCCCCCCCCTCCCTCACCCCCTCCTTCCTGTGAGATGTCAGTCCTGCGGAGCCTGAGGGGATGAAACCTGAGAAAGGCCGAGGTTCACAGTAAACAACAACCCTCTTTTATGAGAGGCGGCCGAGACAAAGATGTCCAGGTTAGGGCTGTGGCCGAGTCTGAACGGGGGTCCCTGAAGTCCCCCGGGGGTCCAGCACAGGACCCTACAGGACCCCGGGGGGTGGAGGTGGGGGGCGGGGACAACATGTCAACATCTAAACACACAGGTGAGATAAAAGAGATGAAGAACTACAGAGTTTGATAAGATTTAAAGTGATTGGTTTTTTATGGCATTGTCACTCACACAGATTTAAAAAAATAAATAAAAAACTGTTGTATATATGCCAGGCCTGTAGGTGGCGCTGCTACAGAATTACACCCTAAACCAGAGAAGGTATATATTACATTACAACATCACATTATTCATGTATCTTTCCCCAAATGAGGACTTTTATTTGATTTTATTTGACTTCATTTTAAGTTTAATTTAATGAGTTTTTTGTCATAATTTTGACTTATAATTCATAATTGTGTTGTTTTAATTATCAAATCAAAAGTGTAAATCTGTCATTTTATTCACTTTTAACTCATTATATACATTTAAAATATCAGTTTTAGTTGTTGATGACTTCATAACGTCATACTTTGTGAGCAAACAAGGCTTAAATCTGTCATTTTATTCACTTTTAATGACATTTACGCCACTATTTAAATGGTCAGTTTTAGTTGCTAGTGTCTTCATAACTTCAGGCATTTGAGTCATTTCTAGTGACTTTGACATCACTTTATATACTGTGTGTATATATATATATACATGTGTATATATATATGTGTGTATATATATATATACACACATATGTGTATATACACATGTATACATCTAAAGTATTGTTGTTGTTAGTGACTCATTCATTTAAAGAAAATATGGTTTGTTTCATTTGATTCAGCTGTAAACTGAGTAAACCTTTTTAAAATAGATACACAGACACACTTATATTCTTATGTTGTGTGTGTGTGTGTGTGTGTGTAGTAAGTGTTGTGCTGAAGTGCAGCTGTAAAAGTTGTAACTGTGTGTGTGAAACAAAGCCTTTGTCACTGTAGATTCTGCGTAAACTTTTATTTGATTCGCTGCCAGCTGCTCCTCACACACACACACGCGCGCACGCACACACACACCGTTTTATCTCTCTCTCTGTGTGAATAGAGTTTGGTCTCTCTTCTCTTTTGTTGTTAAATGCAGCGCATACAGTCCAGACCCTCCCCCTCCTCTCTCTGTGTGTGTGTGTGTGTGTGTGTGTGTGTGAGTTTCATCCACGGTGACGCCAGCCCCTCTCTCTCTCTCTCTCTCTCTCTCTCTCTCTCTGTGTCTCTGTGTCTCTCTCTCTCTCTCTCTGTCAGCCCCGCCCCGCCCCGCTCGGCTCAGTCCACTGCGTTCATTTCATTCCTGCTCTTCATTCCACGCATACTTCGCATCCTTGGAGAGACTGCGGCGCATTTAACGCACTGAGCGCGTGACGAGGAGGGAAAAAAAAGAAAATACTCCAAACACGACAGGCGCGTGCTGGAGTTTGCGGCGGCGGCTTCGCAGGAAAAAAAACACGTGGATTCGTGGGAGGAAAAGTGTGGGAATTAATCCATTTAATAAAGAGGCGCACGAAGCAGCGAGGTAAGTTCCACGGAGGAGTCACTCCTCTCTCTCTCTCTCTCTCTCTGTGTTTCTTGTTGTTTCTCGTTGTTGTTGTTGTTGTTGTTGTTGTGGTGGTGGTTGTTTCACGCGTGCACTGACAGCCAGCACTGGTGTCACTGTAGCCGCTGCTGCTGTCGCGGCGTCCGTGGATCACAAACAAGTCCAACAACAAGAAGAAGAAGAAGAAGAAGAAGAAGAAGAAGCGGATTTTCACCGCGTTCGATCCTCACTTTCATTTCATTCTCTCTCTCACTTCACTGCCACTCACACAACAAACACTCACCCTGTCACACACTCATGGAAGGCGTTCAAAATAGACGGGGGAGGCGGATGAAAACATGAATGTTGAGCTTTAACAAAGCTGCTGCCAGTGAATGGAGGACTTGTTGCATCGGCGGGTTTTTCCTCCTCCTCCTCCTCCTCCTCCTCTTCCTCTCTTCTCTCCAGGCCTCACTCACAGGCCACAGACTGAGAACATGACACACACACACACGCACACGCACACGCACGCGCACACACAGCTGCCCCTTTAGTGAAGAAATCCATCATAACAAGGCCTAAGAATCTGTCATTTCATTTGTCTGCGATTTGTCTGCCAATTTATGTCCTGACTTCATATTTTTCTTTCTTTACTCGTGAAAACAAGTCATTTAAATCACTTGTGTTTACACCATTATATACATTTAAAATATCAGTTTAGTTATTAGTGATGTGCTGATGAAATATGTTTTATCTTTACTCGTGAAACCGAGGCCTAAATCTCATTTCTAATTAATTGTACGTCACTATATTCATTTAAAATATCAGTTTTAGTTGTTAGTGTCTTCATAATGTCATATTGTGTCTTTTAATTATAAGAAAACAAGGCTAAATCTGTCATTTATGTCCACGTTTAATACACTATAAACATATATTTCTGATGAATGTTAACCCCATATATATATGTATATTTATATATATTCTTTAGAAGTTTAAAATGTCCACTTTGTGAATTGTGAAAACGAGCCTTAAATCTACAATTTTAGTCTTTGTTTTCATTGCTGGTGACGTCCTCTTTAATCTCCCACATGTTGGGTTTATTTATTGATGAAAATATGGTTTAAATTCGCCTTTCATTGATTTATAACGACTGAAACGTCATCGTACGCACGTTTAAAAATGATCGCTTTAGTTTACGATGGAATACTTCCTTATGTCTCCCAGTTTCTACAAAATATGGTTTTAAAGTTGCCATTTTGTTAGTGTCTAACAGATCGCTTCCTTTTTAAATCATTTTGAATAGTAAAACGTTTTGGTGAATTCATTAATATTTCATTTTATTCACGTTATTTTAAATATAAACAGAGAAATTAATGGAAAAAAATGTTGGTGACCCCAAAAAAATCGCCAATGACCCATTCGTGGGGCCCCGACCCAGAGGTTTCTGATTTTAAAGTACCAGTTCTATGTTCTCTGTGATATCCTACGTTTCTACTTACATTGCAAACGTGGACTTATGTATATGTATATATGTATATATATATATATACATATGTGTGTGTGTGTGTCAAAAATATTGTACACATTTGTTATTTTATTATTTTTTGTTTCCATTAATAATTTTAGGCCACTTCTTGACTTCCTGCTTTCCCTCATTTTCCTCTTTATGTTCCACATGTTCATGTATTTAAGTAAATAGAGCTAATAATGCGACATTTTATTTAAATTTGTCATTTTATTCACTTTTAATGACCATTATATACATTTAAAGTGTCCATTTTAGTTCTTATTTACATCCTAACGCCATATTTGTTTATTTTTTGTGACAAAAGCTGTATACATTTAAAAGATCAGTTTTAGTTGCTCGTGTCTTCATAACTTCATATTTTGTGTATTTAATTATGAAACAAGGCTTTCATCTGTCATTGTATTCACTTTTAATTCATTATATACATTTAAAAGATCAGTTTTCGTTGCTATTGTCTTCATAACGTCACATTTTGTGTATTTAATTATGAAAACTAGGCTTAAATCTGTCATTTGAGTCATTTATAACTGCACACACACCGTTAATGGATTAAATCTTTTATTTTACGCCTCTTTCACATGGAAAAACGTCCGATTTGTGGTTCTTTTGGCGACTTCCCCACTTTCCACTTTCTTCCTATTTTTACCTCTGTAATGTCGCCATCCTATAATATCCCACACATGGTCTTCTATAGTTATGTGTGTGTGTGTGTGTGTGTCATGATTAAAGGGCCACTCCTTTTTTATAACATGAGATACAGAGGGCGACTCGGACCAAAAACCACATAATAATATTATAATGTATATTATAATATATATATATATAAATAATAATAATTGTAGAGAAAACGACGGCGTTCAGGTTTTTTATGGACGTTTGTGGGTCATTTTGTTGGCTTTTAACGGCTGAAAGATGTTGAGTAATAATAAGTGAGACGAGCGTGGTCGTGATTTGTCTCCACTGTCCTCACACATTTAAGTTTTTTTCCTTTGACCAAACAAAACCACAACTGCATGTTTCCTCCTTTAGGCTGAGATGAAATGATTAATGACCACACACACACACACACACACTTTATCGTCATCTGTGTGTGTGTGTGTGTGTGTGTGTGTGACTCACTAAAACAGGATGAAAACGGTAACATATTTGAAGGACTTTATGAAAGTTGGTGCATTTATGAGATTCTGCCGTGTGATGTCACCATTTAATCTGACGTAGTAGATTTTTAGGGCAGAAAGTGGCGCAGAAGTCGTGTTTTAATGATCAAATTGCGTCTAAAATAAGGTAAAAAAAAGGCTACTGTTCTTGTTTATTCAGTGAATCACCTCCACTACACTAGGTGGCGAAATGTCACCTTTCCCCGCCGTAGCGTTAGGCGTCGTCCACTTCTTTGAGTCGATTGAACATAAAAAAAAATTGCGATGTCTAATCCGAGTTTAGCGAGTACAATTTCCTGTATTTTAAAAGCACAAATACTTTTTGACCTCGTCAAGACCAGTAGTCCTCAGTGCAGACCCTGCAAAACCTGGTCCTAATCTGTGGACAGGTTAAAGTTAAAGGTTAGGGTTAGTCATGAACTGGTTATGGTTAAGGGTTAGTGATGAGGCTGGTCAAATGAATGTGTGTGTGTGTCGGCTGGTGAGTGTACAAAGCTTTGCTACTCACTCTGGGTAAACAGAGCACCCCCCCCCCCCCCCCCCCACCACCACACACACACACACACACACACACAGTTCCTCCCCTCCTCCACTCCTTCCTTCTCCCTGTGTCTCTCCCTCTCTCTCCAGTCCGTTGACATCTGTTTTGAGTGTTGTGTGCACCTGTAGAGACCGGGAAGTGTGTGTGCGTATGGAAGCGGGAGAGAGGAGGAGGAGGAGGAGGAGGAGGAGGAGGAGGGAGGTGAATAATGCAAATCCAAGCGTTTGTTCTGGCCTGAGCGACACAGACTGACTGACTAACGACCATTTGGTGTGTGTGTGTGTGTCTCTCTCTGTGTGTGTGTGTGTGTGTGTGTGTGTGTGTGTGTGTGTGTGTGTGTGTGTGTGTGTGTGCCTCTTGCTGTCCAGGCCAGGCTGAGCCCATTGTTGCGGCAGCAACAGGCGTCGGTGGATGAGGACGCACCATATGGCCTCTGTGTGCTTTAGTCACCGCCACTGTGTACGTGTGTGTGTGTGTGTGTGTGTGTGAGAGTGTGTGTGTGTGTGAACACGCGCATGTGTTCATCAATGCTGTGACAATATGGTGGAGTTTGGGCTGCTGCCGCCTCCTCCTCTCCTCCTCCTCTCCTCCTCCTCTCCTCCTCATCTGTCGTCTCATTTCTTGAGAGAATCCGGCACACAGATTTTTATGGTGATGGGATTAGGAGGCGTAATCTGCCCCCCCCCCCCCACACACCCACCGCCGCCTGGCGTGAAATGACGTGACACGTCGACAGATGTTTTGCTCAATTTGAATGTAGCTGTTGCACGAGTGGTGTCTGTGCGCCGCTACAGCGCTGAATCAACAGGTGACGCAGTGAAACTGTAGTAAAGTAAAGACCTCACTTTCTCTTTCTTCTCTTTCTCACCAGATTATTTCATCTCCCGCAGTTTTGCAAAAAAAAGTGTTGATTTTCCACCTGTTGCTGTTTTTAAACCTGTCGCATGTTTTTTGTTTTCACGGATTTGAAGGGAGCCGGTGTGTGTGTGTGTGCGTGTGTGTGCGTGTGCGTGCGTGTGTGTGCGTGTGTCTGTATGTGTGTGTGTGCGTGTGTGTGCGTGTGTCTGTATGTGTGTGTGTGTGTGCGTGTGCGTGTGTGTGTGTGTGTGTGTGAAATTTCAGGAAGTGGAGCCGGTTTTTATTAAGAGCAACAATGCTGAGCGTGTGTGTGTGTGGGGGGGGGGGGGGGGGGTGCTTAGGGGGAGAAAGGGTGGGTGTTTTGGGGTGAGGTGGAGAAGGCTTTGTTTAGGTGATGGGGGAACAATAGGCGTCCCCCTGGGTGGGGTAGGGTGGAGTTGGAAGGGGGAGCACTGTCGCTCCGTGGCTGCAGGAGGCGAGTGGAGCCTGTACAGGCTTGTCTGACTGGGCTCGACTCCCCTCTGTCTCCCCCCCGTCTCTCTCTCTCTCGTGTGTCCACACTCAGGCCTCTTTCACACTAAAATTAGTGCCCAAGGCCCAGGGTGTTTAAACCCGGGTGACGCTGCTAAAAAGGCAATTAACACAAGTTTTGGACGAAGATGCTCGAAGTTGTCTTCCCATCTTAAGCTGTGTCAGCACATTCAGTCCTTAAATTCGAGGGAATTGGTCCTGGAAAGTCCTTGAGTTTGAAGGTGTGAGAACCCTGTTACCACAGTCTCACGTTCCAGCTGATGATCAGAGCTGAAGCTGATTAAAACCCACGTTCAATGCAGAGTAAATCTGGTTTTATTAGGTATTATTTTTTTGTCCAGACTATATCATGCTAAAATGAGAGTGTATACACAGGATGTTTAATCCTTCTGTTACTGTTTGTGATGTCTAGAATATAAAAAAACTACAGGAGAGCAGAGAAATAGAGCGTTGCGCCCATATACTTGTCATTACGGTAGAACATCAGGACTTCAGCGGAACGACGGTCCAATCACAGACGAGGTTCACTAGTGCGTCACACGTTTGTGACATCAGCTTCTCAGTACTGTAATTCCTAAACGGTTGACTTCCAGATATTGAAAGTGAAAGAATATCACGATGGACATGAAAGGGTTAAACCCAGGAACCCAGACCTTATAAACTTTACCCAGCAGCTAACGCTAACAGCTATGCTAAGACCAGAAGATGAATGCGCATGAATGAAAGGATAATTGAAAGTAGTGATGAAAGGATCGCTGCAGATGTTAATGCAGATGTTAACGGCGATGCATGTCGCAAATGTCCAGAAATGGTACAAGCTAGCATAAATAGAGAAGATGTTTACCTGAGTCTTTTGTTCCCAACGATGCGAACCAGAGTCATGAAACCCATGAGTGAATGCTGAATACAAAGACCCAGTTAAACCCGGGATTATAGTGGTGTTTTTTCCAGTGGGAATAGGCCGACTTTACAATGAAATTACTGGGTATGTCCAGGATTTGTGAACCAGCTAATTAAAGGCGATTAAAACCACTCCCATTGCCAGTGGTTGGTCTGTCCTGTCGTGGGTTTTTTTCATCACTCTTGTGTCTCCAGTGTGAATTGTCATGTCGCTAATGTGCTTGAAATGAAACAAAGTCTAAAAGGACAATCAGCAATAAAGTTGTGATATGTGCGATCTTTTACTTTGGTCCCTCTTTCAAATGAACGTTCAGTTGGAGGCGACTGATGAAATAAAAAATATTAAGTGCTGACCCAAGTTTAAAAAAACACTAACGTTTGCTGAAAATGTTCAATGCTAACAGATATGCTAACAGTCAGAATATGGTTGCGTGACTGGAAATGTCCACACTGCCCTGGTATTTTCAGAACGTCCAATGTTTTAGTCTGGACTGACAAAAAGAAAGACCTTTCAAGCAAGACCTACACCAGATGTATACCGAGACCGAGGCAGGGCAAGACTTGTACAAAGATCGAGGCAGGGTGGGACCAAGTTCAGACCAAGACCAATATTGGACTTGTATCAAGACCAAGGCAAGGTTAGACCAAGACCAAGACTAACAATAGACTTGTACCAAGATCAAGGCAGGGTGGGACCAAGTTAAGACCAAGACCAATATCGGACTTGACCAAGATCAAGACCAACACCAGACTGATACCAAGACCAAGGCAAGGTGAGACCAAGTTACGACAAAGATCAAGACAAAGGCAGGGTGAGACCAAGACCAAGGCAGGATGAGACCAAAACCAGGCTTATACAAAGACCAAGGCAGGGTGAGACCAAGACCAAGGCAGGATGAGACCAAAACCAGGCTTATACAAAGACCAAGGCAGGGTGAGACCAAGTTATGACAAAGATAAAGACCAAGGCAGGATGAGATCAAGACAAAGGCAGG
This sequence comes from Solea solea, assembly GCF_958295425.1. Classification (NCBI taxonomy): domain Eukaryota; kingdom Metazoa; phylum Chordata; class Actinopteri; order Pleuronectiformes; family Soleidae; genus Solea; species Solea solea. The sequence goes on from NC_081145.1 coordinate 27,612,851, forward strand.
GTGAGACCAAGACCAGGCTTGTACCAAGACCAAGGCAGGATGAGACCAAAACCAGGCTTATACAAAGACCAAGGCAGAGTCAGACCAAGTTATGACAAAGATAAAGACCAAGGCAGGGTGAGACTAAGACCAAGGCAGGATTAGATCAAGACCAAGGTAGGGTGAGACCAAGTTATGACAACCTCTATCAAGACTATGGCCTGTTGGGATCAAATCAAGACCAACACCAGGCTTGTACCAAGACTAAGGTAGGACATATAGTGGACTAGTCTCTTGGTCTCTTCAAATCCTCAGGTTAAATCACTATGGTCACTATAATATTTTGTTAGTGTGGTCTGAACTTCAATCACTGAGCAGTGAAAAGGGCGAGACTGCCTGACTCTTCAAGGGAAGTCTGAATCAGCCTCATGCTTCCTGATCTGGGCAGGAAGTGAACAGGAAGTCTAGATTTCTACTACTTCCTGCTTATGTTCCTGGTTCTGAGGAAGTGACGCGGTGACCAGGGCAGAGCTGAGAGCAGCTGATACTGCGACAGTGGAAACATGTTTCACTGCTGTCTTGTGTTTTTGTTTTCGACGGACGTTGATTGCTCGCTTGTTTGTTCTGTCGCTCTCTGATAGCAGTTCTGGACTCGGGTGTTTGGAGCACGACGCATCCTTTCGGAAACCAGAGAATTTATTTTAAATCGGACAAGAATGTGTTCACCAGTGCTACCATTCTCATGTCTCATTCATTTCCAGTTAATCTGTTGATTAATCCATCAGAACATTTCAGAGAAATCGCAACTACATTTTTGTACGAAATCGTTCCCGAAGCCTTAACTCGCATTTAAGACAAACTTGAAATCACAGAACTTGACTCGTGAGGAAATGCTGAAAATTTCTTGTCAAATTTCGACATGAAATTAGGAAAAAAAATAGAAAGGAAAATCATAATAAGTCACAGTGTCAGAAGGACAAGTGGTTGTTGGATATTTTGCCCCCAAAATTGTTCAGCTCTAATATAACATTAGTTTACACTGTAAAATAACAGGGGGTAGAAATTAAGTCCATGAAATTTAAAATTAGGGATGTAACGGTAAAAAAAACCCACGGTAAAATCCCAGTTGCTTAAGGTTCACTTCAATTATCGAAAATTTGTGTAAAATTTTGACATGAAATTAGTAAGAAATAGAAATGAAAATTGTAAAAAAAAATATCAAATTGCAAGGGCTGCTACTCACAGGTCTATTTTTGTTTTGTTTTTTGGTGCAAAGTTTAAAAGAATATAACATAAATCCATTATAGTGAATATTATAAAATCATAAAAAGTGTAGTCATAAAATAACAATATAATATTGTTTACACTGTAAAGTAGTAGAAATTAAGTCCATGGATGTAACGCTTAGCGGTGTCGCGGTAAAATCAAAATTAAAATTGATTTAATCACCATGGTAACCGCTGTCGGTAACCACGGTGTGGAAAACTCGCAAGATGTTTAATTTAAACATTTGAGTTACGCATGCAAGGTTTTATCAGTGCAGCGATGATTATTACCAT